>NC_091130.1:10629391-10826891 GCF_040183065.1 Periplaneta americana | reverse complement strand
TTCCTGCAACATTTTTCAGCCCATCACTATCTCTGCCTATGGTTTTATCATTTTCGCAGTTTGTAGGTATTCTTTATCAAGGGACAGAAGATAAGACTGATACGATTTTTTCCGCTCTACGCATGAGTCTAAAAATCTTACACGTAATTTATTATAAAAGTTTTGATTAACGTGTACAGACTTATCAGCACACTTGTAATGGTCATTTGTCTGATGACGTAGGAGCTACGGAAGATAAGACTGATAAGAGCAATGCTCTGTCACATGTCTGTGACAAAATGCATTTAAATGCACAGTTCGGCAGATATGCAAATGTTACTTATTATGTCCATTGAGTTCAAGACTCCATAATGACAGCACTAATATGGGACTAATAAGAATTTGATGATATAATAATAATAATAATAATAATAATAATAATAATAATAATAATAATACTTACTGGTTTTTAAAGAACCCGGAAGTTCATTGCCGCCCTCACATAAGCCCGCCATTGGTTCCTATCCTGAGCAAGATTAATCCAGTCTCTATCATCATATCCCACGTCCCTCAAATCCATTTTAATATTACCTTCCCAACTACGTTTCGGCCTCCCCAAAGGTCTTATTCCCTCCGGCCTCCCAACTAACACTCTATATGCATTTCTGGATTCGCCCATACGTGCTACATGCCCTGCCCATCTTAAACGTCTGGATTTAATGTTCCTAATTATGTCAGGTGAAGAATACAATGCGTGCAGTTCTGTGTTGTGTAACTTTCTCCATTTTCCTGTAACTTCATCCCTCTTAGCCCCAAATATTTTCCTATGCACCTTATTGTCCAACAACCCTTAACTTATGTTCCTCTCTCAAAGTGAGAGTCCAAGTTTCACCATCATAAAGAACAACCGGTAATATAACTGTTTTATAAATTCTAACTTTCAGATTTTTTGACAGCAGACTGGATGATAAAAAAGCTTCTCAACCGAATAATAACAGACATTTCCCACATTTATTCTGTGTTTACTTTCCTCCCGAGTATCATTTATATTTGTTACTGTTGCTCCCAGGTATTTGAATTTTTCCACCTCTTCAAAGGATAAATTTCCAATTTTTAAATAATAATAATAATAATAATAATAATAATAATAATAATAATAATAATATTGCGTTTGGCCCACTAGGCTCTTAACCCTTCATATATTAGTTACTTAGCTTTCTAGTATCATATTATAATAATATGAAGTTTAAAATTGTTACTCTTTTAATATGTTTTTCATTTCCCACCCAACCCCACCCCACCCCACTTCCTCCTGACCGTAATAGAGCATAGTAATCATTCTAGAGCCACCGGCATAGCTCAGTCGGTTAAGGCACTTGCCTGTTGATCCTGAGTTGCGCCCGGGCGTGGGTTCGATTGCCGCTTGGGCTAATTATCTGGTGGGATTTTTTCTGGGGTTTTCCCAATCGTAAGGCGATTATCAGGTAATCTACGGCTCATTCTCGGCCTTATGTCGCCAAATACCATCTCGATATCACCAATATTTTTTACTGTTTATTTAACGACGCTGTATCGACTACGAGGTTATTTAGCGTCGATGAGATTGATGATAACGAGATGGTATTTGGCGAGATGAGGCCGAGGATTCGCCATAGATTACCTGGAATTCACATTACGGTTGGGGAAAACCTCGGAAAAAACCCAACCAGGTTATCAGCCCAAGCAGGAATCGAACCTGCGCCCGAGCGCAACTTCAGACCGGTAGGCAAGCGCCTTAACCGACTGAGCCACGCCGGTGCTATCACCAATCTTATCGACGTTAAATAACAGAGTATTAAACAACCAATTAGTTAATACAAAATAAAAAATAAAAAGATCAGCGTCAGCGGGATTCGAAACCAGGCCTGAGGGCGTCCTCAGAGCATGACTGTGCCGATGGCATTCTCCGCACTCTGGACGCGGCTGAACCACCCGTGGTGAGTCGACGCAATCAGAAGATACGCCGCGCGCTGCACTCGAGGGTCAGGGACGCCAGGGTCAGACAGACATTGTCTCATTGTTGCGTAAAAGCGGGGAGGCTATCGCAGCATCTGCGAGCGAACAATGCGAGCGAGAGCCTAGGTCGCAGATGGTGAGGCAGATGGCGGCACAGGCACGCGCTGTCGGTTTCCGGGTTATAAGTGAGCTAGCGCTCTCTTTTCGACTAATTAGAAATTCTCAAGGTTTATTCAAATAACTTTAATTACTCATATTTTCTTCATGTTGTAACAACTTTCAAAATACTAGCATAGGCTTATCAAGAAAAGGGATTAATTTGCATCACCATGACAACGAGTTTGTTTCTGATCGTTCTCTGGTGGTAGTGTTGCCAGTAAGCACTTTCCTGTAACTTGGCCTGCAAGATCGCCAGATATTAAGCCAACAGACTATTTTTGGAGCTATATAAGGAAAGAGTAGATGAAATTATTGGGAACCATCAGTGTGGTCTTAGGCGTAATAGATCGACTATTGATAAGATTTTTTTTGTATTTAATAATAATAATTCTTTATTTATACTGGCAGAGTTAAGGCCATAGGGCCTTCTCGTACACTCTACCAGGTCATAAAGTATACAAGCAGCTAAAATTTAACAAAAAGTTAAAGAACAGAATACTAACATATTACAAAAAAAATAATAATATTTAGCATAATAAAATCGACACTAAACAACATGAAAATAATACCATAATAGAAAAAAGAAAGTAAAATACATTGGAATATAGTAAAAGCAACTCATTTAGTACAAATGGTTGATATGGAAAAACTTAAGGAAGAATATATCAAAATGGACTGTAATAAAATAGTAATAAAAAAGAAAAGAAATACGAAAATTAAATAAAATTCACGATAAAAAGGCTATGATAATAAATTCATCGGCTGATAAAGAGAACAAAAAGGGGAAAGGAAGGAAAAAGAAATATATAGCCTATATTTTTACAAAACTATGGCAGAGAAAAGGGCCTATAACTGAAAGGAATCTAATTCAAAAGTGCAATTTTAATTTATTTTTGAAACTAGACAATGTCCGACAGTCTCTGACATGTTGTGGTAGGGAGTTCCAGAGATGAGCTGCAGAGACGGTGAAAGATGAAGAGTAGAAGGATGTTCTGTGTTTAGGAATGGAGAGTGTGATATGGTGTTGTGAGCGAGTATCTATTTCGTGATATGAGGACAAATGTTGAAAACGAGAAGCTAGGTAGCTAGACGAGAAGCTAGGTAGCTAGGTATTCGACGGATATTGGAGAAAAATGGGAGTAAAAGGGCACAGTACATCAGTTATTCACAGATTTCAAGAACGCATATGACTTTGTTAAGAGAGATGTTTTATATAATATTCTTATTGAATTTGGTATTCCAAAGAAACTAGTTCGATTAATTAAAATGTGTCTGAGTGAAACGTACAGCAGAGTGCGTATAGCCAAGTTTCTGTCTGACGATTTTCAAATTCACAGCGGACTATCATCTTTACTTTTTAACTTCGCATTAGAACAGCGGTCATCAGCACATTGCACCCTCGAGCTAGCGTTTCTTATCCGCGGATAAGACATTGCACTGGCGTGCATCCGTGCTGCTGGCGCGTATGCCTCCTACCTTTCTCTTCTGCAAGATGGAGCATTTTAGGTTGCACCACAGTCTACTATATACAGTCGCGAAGCTTGAAGTGATTTTTTGCAAATCTCGTGATAAAGCGCTCCAAGCGGTTAGCAACTAGAAACAATAGACTGTCCACGGTCGACTTTGGACTGTGTCGTATTTCCATCGAGTGCTAGCTCGTTGCGTGTTTCACATTGATGCTTGTGAAATGTTCGTTATTGGTTGTAATGAAAATGTTAATGGCTAAAATATAATAATTGGAATAATAATATTTTACTAGAGACGTAGAAAAATTAAGTTTGTTTTAATGAAATTTATTGATCACGTTTTATTTTCAATTCTGGTGGGATTATTATTGCTTAGGCGCCTACTTTTTTTTTCAAAGGATATGTTTTTAATTATAGCTGTTAAGTTTGTTGTTATTTTTATTTGTTACTTTACTAGAGACGTAGAAAAAGTCTGTTACAATAAAATTTATTGATCACGTTTTATTTCCAATTCTGGTGTGATTATTATTGCTTAACCTCATCCCACTTTGTTAACTACGTAAGCCTACACTACAAATACCGGTACACGTATGTTACTCCATTAATTCATATTTCCATTATTATTGTTGTAAAGGGAAATGCAAATTAATATTTATTGGTTTCATAGTTAATTATCGCTATAATCTTGAATGAGTGAAGCGATTATAGTAAATTTCAGTTCGTTTTGCACAAACAAAAATAATATTAACCTATTTCTTGTAGGTATCTTCGAGTTTATGGTGGAATTTAATATACTTCATTAAAATAATAAATTAACTTCATGCATTTGATGTCAATAGTGGAAGGAAGGTGTTAATTTTTCCAAAAGAACACAACGAAAGTGTAACATATTTTGTCGTCTACTAGGAGAGAGATCTGCGATGATGAGGCGATAGTAGCGATCCTAGTGGTGGGCAACTACCCATGTTTGCATTTTTACTACATATTGAGCTTCGCGACTGTATATAGTAGACTGTGGTTGCACTTTACTCATTTCAGCGAGTGCTAATGACCACTGCTCTAGAATATGCCATTAGGAAAGTCCAGGATAACAGAGAGGGCTTGGAATTGAACGGATTGTTTACGCAAATGACGTGAATATGTTAGGAGAAAACCCACAAACTATTAGGAAAAACACGGAAATTTCACTTGAAGCAAGTAAGGAGATAGATTTGTAAGTAAACTCCGAAAAGACAAAGACAAAGCATATGATTATGTCTCGTGACATGGAAATATAAAACTTGAAAATTTATCCTTTGAAACGAGGAAAAAGATTCAAGTATTTTGGAGCAACAGTAACAAATATAAATGACACTCGAGAGGAAATTAAATGAAAAATTCTTGTCATTATTCGGTTGAGAAACTTTTATCATTTAGTCTCCTTTAAAAAAACTGAAAGTTAGGATTTATAAGAGAGTTTCATTGCCGTTTATTTTGTATAGTTGTGAAACTTGGACTCTCACTTTGAGAGAGGAACAGATGTTTGAAAGGTGCTTAGGAAAATATTTGGGACTAAGAGGGATGAAGTTACAGCAGAATGGAAGAAATTACCTAACGCGGAACTGCACGCTTTGTACTTATTCGTCACCTAACAAAATTAGTAATATTAAATCCAGACTTTTGAGAGGGGCAGGGCATGTAGCACGTATGTGTGAATCAAGAAATGCGTTAGTTCGGAGACCTGAGGGAAAAAGACTTTCGGGGAGACCGAAACGTAGATGAGAGGATAATATTAAAATGGATTTGAGGGAGGTGGGATATGATGGTAAGGACTGGATTAATCTTGCTCAAGATAGGGACCAATGGTGGGCTTATGTGAGGGCGGCAATGAATCTTCGGGTATCTAAAAGCCAGTTGTTAGTGAGTACAGTATGAAGGAAAGAGTGTTCTTGAGCAAACCTACGACACACTGTGGCAGATATTGCAGAACAGAACTCATAGCTGCTGTATACAGCGTTGAAGAGAGGCTGTTGCTTGTACATCTTGATGACACAACTTTTAACACTGTATCACTTCGGAATATGTATAAGAACTTTCTTGTGTTAAATTTTAACGCACTTTGTTAACATGTTTCGACCTATTTTCGGTCATCTTCGGAACTGGTCGTTGCTGGTCTTGGCGCCTCTTGTTTCCTGTGTGGGTGCGTTCGTAGTGTAGAGTCAAAGAATGTACGTGTTTTGAAATTGAGTTGTGTGTTGAGAATATTGTTGGGGTGTGTTTTCGTGTCTCTGTATATTTCATATTGTTCTAGTGTGTCGAGTTTCTGGCTTTTTGGTTGGATGTGCAGTATTTCCATGCCTGTGTTGATGTCTCTGTAGGTGTGGTTGGCATTTGTGATGTGTTCTGCATATCTGGATGTGTTTTGTAATTTTGTTATGGCTGTGATGTGTTCTTTGTAACATGTTTGAAATGATCTGCCTGTCTGTCCTATGTAGAAGTTGTTGCAAGTGTTACATTTGAGTTTGTATACGCCTGTGTGGTTGTATTTGTTTGATTGTGTTGTTTGTGTGTTGAGATGTTTTTGTAGAGTGTTACTTGTTCTATATGCGATGTTGTAGTTCAATTTCTTGAATTAGGTTGCAATTTTGTGTGTGTTTTTATCTTCGTATATTATTGTGGTGTATTTTTTGTCCTCTTGTGTTTCTGTTGTATTCTTCTGTTTTTTGTGGTTTTGTTTTGTCTTACGTATTATGTTGTCTATTACGTTAGGGTTGTATCCGTTCTCTTGTGCTATGTATTTGATTGTGTTTAGCTCTTCGTTGTAATCCTGTTGGTTCATTGTTGAGTAGTCTGTGTACCATTGTTCGGAATGCAGCTTGTTTGTGTTGTGTTGGGTGGTTGGAAGTGTTGTGTATGTGTGTTGTTGTTGTTGTTGTTGTGGGTTTTCTGTATACTTTGAATGTGTGTTTGTTGTCTACTTTTGTTATTTTGATGTCTAGAAAATTTATGGATTTCTTGTTTTCAATTTCTAATGTGTAGCGCAGTTTTGGGTGTATTTTGTTTATGTGTTGATGCAGGTTTAGGATCTGTCTTTTGTTTCCTTTGTATAGTATTAGTATGTCATGTATGTCTTTGACTCTACACTACGAACGCACCCACACAAGAAACAAGAGGCGCCAACACCAACAATGACCAGTTCCGAAGATGACCGAAAATAGGTCGAAACATGTTAACAAGGTACGTTAAAATTTAACACAAGAAAGTTATCATACATATTCCGAAGAATAAAATAATGGCCACATACAACACACACATGATGAAGTCATGGCAACGGGTGGTGATGCAGTACAGATATTGGTTCTAGGAATAAGCTGCTGGACTTTCCATTTATTGCTACTGGCCGTGAAGCAAGGTACAGCCAGAGAAGGTGGGTTGAAAATCACATGCTAAGAAGTTGTCACTTTCTTTTTCGAGCGGACTGTACAACATTTGAAGGAGCGTTTCAAAAAGATGATTTAGTACCGTTCCTTTATAAGGGTAAAACTGGAAAAGCTGGAAAAACCTTCTATATCTACAAACAAGACGATTATCAAACAGGACTGACAAGGTTTCTAATTTGACAGTTGAGCTTCGTGGAAAAACGACCTCAGTTAAAAAATTCTTGCTTTGAAAAAAACAACTGATCTAAGAATTGAAGACAATTTGTTTGTTGATAAAATTGTGTTTTTTGAAGTGAGTTATTTAACGACGCTGTATCAACTACTAGGTTATTTAGCGTCGATGAAATTGGTGGTATTTGGCGAGATGAGGCCGAGAATTCGCCATAGATTCACCTTAAGGTTGGGAAAAACCTCAGAAAAAACACAACCAGGCAATCAGCCCAAGCGGGGATCGAACCCGCGCCCGAGTGCAACTTCATACCGGCAGGCAAGCGCAAAATTGTGTTAGTTGTGAATGTAATCATTCTTTAAAATAGTTGATATTCTCCCAAGTCTGATATTCAAATTTGTAGTCTATAAGAAATTAAGATATTGCCACAATAAAGGCATTTTAGAGACAGCTGAAATCGTTTTTCCATCAATCCATTTACTGATGAACAAGTCCACACCTCTGGAGTAACAGTCAGCGCGTCTGGCCTCGAAACCAGGTGGCCCGGGTTCGATTCCCGGTCGGAACAATTTACCTGGTTGAGGTTTTTTCCGGGATTTTCCCTCAATCCAATACGAGCAAATACTGGGTAACTATCGGTGCTGGACCCTGGACTCATTTCACCGGTATTATCACCTTCATATATTCAGACGCTAAATAACCTGAGATGTTGATACAGCGTCGTAAAATAATCCAATAAAAAATTTGATGAACAATGCGAATCTCATGTGGTTATTACAAATTATACAGTTTTTGCAAAAAATGAGAAAAACATTTTTTTTTTTTTGATTCTGATGATTTTAAGAAACATTTTCTTTGACAGAAATTAAATTAATGTTCATTACTTTCGAATCATTGACTTGTGTCTTCAGCCTTAGTACAGAAACATTTATTACCGGTAATGTCCAAATACCATTTGAAGAATTTTCATCAAGTTGCAGCTCAAACCACCGTATTTCTTCACTTGACAAGAATTCATATAGGCCCCAATCAATTTCTATCTTCAGTTTTGCTGGTTTCATTTAGTTCTTTGGCACCAATGGGAATGTGTCAGCAAAGTTCTCAGGAAATTTCATTCCTTGATCAGGAAAGAAAAAGGCACATATACTCCATTGTAAGTTTCTGCTGCCAGAAGACTTCCATGTTATGTGTACTGAATCCTACAATATTTCTGAATAGAAAAACTGGCTCCTTTGTCTTAGGTTTCTTCTCAAACCTTTTCTGTAATGAGATTCCCCACTGTTATATTATTCCATTTTCATGAATTAATTCTGAAGGTTGATTGTAGGTGGAATGGAATTTTCAGGAGGGGGCACTATGACCCAGTACTGCGACCTTTTACGATCTCTTGCGCTAACCTTGAAGTCAGAAGCATTTCCAAACCCACACCGGCTGACTACACTAAGGTTCGCTGCGTATCCAGGTTTCGAGCAGGCAACCTCCTTGTCCCTAGGCTAGCCGTCTCCGTGCGTCACCATCTGGCGTTCGGAGAATGCTATGGATTGATGACGTAATGGAGAAATGTTAAGGGAGTGGTGCAGATGTGATATGGGGAAACGAAAGAACCCCAAGAGAAACCCCAACTGCGATCTTGTCCGCCACAAGTGTCCCTATGGATTTTTGAACAGTAATCTCACTAGAGGTTTCGATTTATCTAGAGAAAATCAAAACTCGAGTGGGATTTAATTGACTATTACACGATTAGAAGAAAGTATATAAAGGTCAGAAGAAATAAAGTACTCTAATACAATAAAATATTAACTGACTTACTGAAATTCTATTTCACTAATGTTAGCTTCACCGAAAGTTTGAACGGAGATGCCATTTGAACGGAGTTGACTGTCTATGCTGTAAACAAATGACGATCGCTAAGCATGTTTTATAGTACAGTAAAGAAATTGTAGTTTGAAATGTTGGCAAATAAAGAAACAAATTGTAGGAAGGTGATAAAAACAATAGAAAGTACATAAAGATTAACCCTTCGAAGCATAGTGGTTGTTCAGAAGAACCACCGTTTTCTTTCTTTCTAAATTTTATGACACAGATATTCCACCAAGGAACCACTTCTTGAGTATACACAGAGGTGCCATCTATATTTTGAAATTGTGTGCAGAGTTAAAAAGTTGAAAAATATTGATTGAAGTTTTGTTATGATCCATGATATGAAAAACATACAAAATTAATTTGTGCTTCAAAGAGTTAATAGATATTAACTGACTTAATAAAATTCTATTGCACTAATGTTACCTTCACCAAAATGTTTGAATGGAACCGCCATTTTCAGTCTATGCGAGAAACAAATTACGATCGCAAAGCATGTTTAATAGTACCGTAAAGAATTTGAAGTTTGAAATGTTGGCAAACAAAGAAACAAATGCTAGGGTAGTGACAAAAACAAATGCTAGGGAAGCGATAAAATTAAACAAATGCTAGGGAAGCGATAAAATTAAACAAATGCTAGGGAAGCGATAAAATTAAACAAATGCTAGGGAAGCGATAAAATTGTGCGATAAGGAGCCATGATTGGTTTAAAGACGCCCTTTCGTACCGTTTTATTGGTCTAAAGTAGTATGACGTAGTAAAAGTGTAATAGTCAATGAAAAATCCCAGGCCTGACCGGGACTCGAACCCGGGCCGCCTGCGTGACAGACAATGTCTGACCGACCACTCAGCCACCCCAGAGGATTTGATTGTAGACGATTGTTTACTTTAAAATTGTGAATTGATGTACAAACACACTTCAACCAGTTCTGTCAGTGAGGATATGAATGGTGTAATCATCTGTTTATATCTTACCAGCTTAGCCAACATGGTGTTACAAAAATCCCTACAACTCCCTCAGTTTTATAGCTATATTAATAACATTTTGGTGAAACATGCTCCACGCAGTGTAGAATCGTTTTAAATTATTTATAGAAAAACGGCATGAGTGAATCAAGCAAGTTTCTCAATTATTATAAAATAGTATCAATAAGCCAACACATGAGAATTTTTACAAAATGCAGTTCATTCATTTAAATTTCACTTAGTAAGCTAAAAATAACAATTGTTTCTGCGGTAAGCAACTGCATTTTCAGCTAAGTACAGTAAATGACTGCAGCCTTTTCTAAGTAATGCTCGCCACATATCCTTTGCTGTAATATTCATCAGAAAGTGTTGAAAATCGAGTCTGTTGCGCATGTAGACCTGCATATATTATCCTTGAAGTTTCTATTTTGCTCCAAGGCAAAGAACGTAAGATCTAAACTGTAGATTAAATACAAGTGCTGGAATGCTAGCAGCAAACAAAACCACGACGAAATCATGCAAACATGTGGGCTCTACTTCTCGTGTGATCTTGATTCACCCAGTATGAACGGCCACAAAACTATCTTTAAAGAAACACGAGGTTGGCATGGTAATAAACTACATATTGCTGCTCTTTATGTCTTACGAAATGGTAAGCTGCTATAGTTCTTTAAATATGTGAAGAGATTTTAACCATACTCGGTGCACACAACACTTACGAAAGGCACCTCAACCGAAAAATCTGGAGAAATTGTTTCCCCTGGATTCTACAAACTGAATTTTATGATTTTATATGGAATTAGCGGGTAAAACAAAGAGAACAATTTTCATACAGTCAGTAGTATTGAAATGAGGAAGCAAAAAACCGGCAAGCACAGACCAAAATGGGAAATGCTATGTTGATGACGACAGTTGTGCTAGTGATGGCAATTGTACTTTTATGATCGACCATGCCGAAATGTAGTAATTATACACCTGGTAGCAGTCCTTTAATGCATGTCATTAAAGTACACCTACTCATTAAAGTACAGTTGTTCAGCCAGTGACAAATCAGCTTAAAGGTGTTCAGCCAATGACAAGTCAGCTTTGTACCGTTATAAAACCGCAAGTATCGATTATTCTCGGATATGCAATCGAAAGAGAATTAGCGAAAAGTCACGGAGGCTAGAAATCCAATACTGTCGCAGAAGGTTATGTTCTGTTACTATAATAATTAGAGTTAATTGTAAATAATATTCAAATAAATTCAATTTGTCATCTCGTTTTTCAATTCTAAATCAATTTTCACGTTATACCAGAGTAATCTTCATCTTATTCTGTGCCAAGGTCAATGAAATTCGGCCTCGGAAAAAATCAATACTTTCGCGTCTGCGCACATCTCACAACTCAGGTCAGTTCGCACATAACCATAATTTTGAATACTTTCAAGTTAGGAATATGGTCGAGCATAAAAAGTCGTATGAAACTTGCCTATAATGGTAATTAAGACGCTCGTATGAAAATTATGAAACTCGCTTGCGCTCGTTTCATAAACAATCATACTTGCGTCTTAATTACTACCATTATAGGCTCGTTGCATAATGTACTATTATGAACCTTTTTGATAGTGATGACTAAGGCTCGGAATTCTATAACCTAAAATCTCTGAAAATATACATGCACTTATGCTTGCAAAAATTCAAAATATGGCATAAAAACCTGGGAATATGACGTAAAACAAATTAAGGGATGTTATACTCGTACAGTAAGAATCGTGAAAAAAAAAATGATTTTATTTTCTCAATCGATAGAGTATATTTTTCTGTATATATTTTCAAATTGTCAGCTAAATTTTGACAGAGAGGGTGTAATTTAAGCAGTAGGTGCTTTTTAGTACAAGATGCAAGTACAAGCATGTCCCAACTTTAGACTCAATTTCCTGATAATTACATTTTTCGGTACAAAAAACCTGATACCTCAAGAACTGTTTGATTTCATTGAAATTTTATACACTTATCCTTTGTAATAATTTATATAGGTTGAACCACAAAGGTTAAATTTTAATGGAAAAAAATGAGCAATTTTCTAGTAAAATGCATTGAAAAAGAAACAAAATCTTTTTAATGCAAATTTAAAAATCTATAAATTTAGTATGAAGTCAGCTGTGATGTTCACTGAGGATTAATCTTTAGATTATGATCTCAGATTTAAGGAAATAAATAGTTAGGGCCGTATTCATAGACATTTTTAGCGCGGGCTTCCGGTGGATGATCAGCGTTTTTCGTATTCATAAACCAGTGTTAGCGATAGGATATGATTTGAATTCTGTACTAGTAACCAGTGGATAGCCGGGGCTAGCTTAGTACGCTCGTAGCGCGTGCTGCGAAATGTCTATGAATACCATCCTAAATGACTATTATTTTCTCAGTTCAGATTAAATCATGTTTTTGTAAGAATTTTTTTCTTGAGAAATTCAAACTTTCAAACAATTCATGATTACTAGATATTGAAGCTAAAATCAAGTAGAATAAGTGTGCAAAGTTTGAAGAAAATACATGAAGTGGTAGTCAAGTTACTTAATATTTTGTTACTGTATGAAACCCCTTAAATACTGTCCAAAAATAACTTTAAAAAACTTTTTTATTCATCATTGTAACAAATTTGCTTTTTGAATATTAACTCCATGTATTGGTCACCCTATAAAAATATAAGGGGGAAAGAGGGGAGAAAAATGTCCAACGTCTGTCCTATGGGGGACTAATTCTTTTGCTGCAGCTACCTCATAAATACTTGCAGTAAAATTTTCATCCAGATTGATTAATATTTGGAATAAAAAAGTAGGTGTTGAATCAACAAAAAATAAACTTACGGAAAAATGGACTTGAAAATAAAATGAATATTTATATAAATTAAAATTCGCCTCTGCTCTTATTATCTAGTAACTTCACGGAGCCTACTTTAGAACAAAAAGTTACTAGATTTGTAATCAGAAATTTGTAAAAAAAATTCTTTAATTAAAAAAAATTATTTTGACAGCTCTTTAAATGCCAAGCTCCCTTACAACCATAATTAAAAAAAAAAATTAAACATATTTGTAATCAGAAAGGAACTAAATCCATTTGGGGTATGAAAATATACATAAAGAAGTGAAATAGTCAATACCTACAATATTTTTCGAAAGTTTTCACTTTTTTTCAGTGAAGTCTCCCCTTAAAGCATTCCAAAAAAGGGAAGTTCTCCTGATTTTCTGAATGTCAAGATCAGCTTACTCGAAGTTTCATCGTAGGTAATACCAATGTTTGGGAAAATGATGTTGATAGTGTGGTAGTGATGATGGAGTGAATAAGGTTGTTGCAGAATTTTCATCATCATCATCATCATCATAATCATCATAGTATATCAATATTGGTTTGTTCCGCTTTCACATTTTCCTCGGTCTACCCACAACTTTACCTTCCTTACTATAGTCTGGCCTCTCATAACTTTCGGAGCTTTTGTCTCTTCCTGTAAATTCCTATTTTTTGACCAGGTTGAATACAGGGTGTTTCATAGAGTGATTCATAAATATTATGGATTTTATTAATTTGTCTTACAGAATAATCTCTGTAATGTTGAAAATTAATATTTGAGGAGAAAAATTCTATCCGGCGCTGGGGATCGAACCCGGGTCCTTGGTTCTACGTACCAAGCGCTCTCACCAGTGAGCTACGCCGAATTCAATCCACAGCACCGGATCGAACCTTCCTCCTTCAGTGTTTCCCTTTGTGGCCTGACTCCAAGTTAGGCATATATATTTACGTATAAGTTTAGTGTCAACTGCCATTATACTAGGAGCGCACTCAGTTGAGTGACTTATTTTGGCCGGGAAACACTGAAGGAGGAAGGTTCGATCAGGTCTGTGTAGGCGAGCATTAAACATCCTAAGACCTTATTGGTCCATGTTTTTTATACCTAGCAAGATAGGACATTTTGCATCATAACTCTGAAAGTAAGATTTGCGGGAAAAGTTGTATAAAACATTTTAGTTTTAGTTTTACCTCTACATTACACTCACAAAGTCTTTACATATATTTATGAATCATCCTGTGTATTAAGTCCTTCTCTAACTTATATTTTTATGAATTATTTAACAATGCTGCATCAACTGTGACGTTATGTAGCGTCGATGGAATTACAGACATAGAGATAAGATGTATAGAGATGAATCGAAGGATTCGCCAAGGATTACCTGATATTCATCTTACAGTTAAGAAAAACTGGGAATTAACCCTAGTAGTCAACCGGCAGATGGGTTTTGAATTCAGTGGTAGTGGAGAAAGTTATGGTAGTTGTGATGGTGAGTCAATTGATGAGGCTTCAGTCATTGTAGTAGTGATCTTGGTGTAGTGGTAATGGTGACAGTGGTGGTGGTGGTTCAGATGATGACCACGATGATAGTAACGGAAATAAAGTTTGTGGTACAGATTAAGGTCCTGGTGATGAAGAATCCGATGTGTCTCATTGTGAGCCAGTCACTTCCTAGTACAGAATGTATGGGAATGGCGTAATTCATGTGGCCAATGTGTGTGTATCTTCGCAACTGAGCAGTCTTCAAAGGTCGTGTATTTTACTGCTCGATAGCAAAACTTTTTGTTTCGTAATGTAATTATATAACAATGACTCATTTTGTTGTGGTTTCCTCGTCTTACACAAAACGGACATACAACCGCATCCCTGCGAGGAACTGAATTAATTGTCATCGGCGGTTTGTACACGTGATTCACTGTTGCCAGATGGTATTCAGAAAATCAGGCGAACTTCACATATTTTGGTAGGTATGTGTTAATCTAAAATAAGACATAATTGCCGTTTTCCAAAGAAAATACTACTAAATGCCACATTTTCCCAACTTATCCATTTCTCATTCCATCTTTCTAAATCCCAAACATTTCTTCAAATTTTACTTTTCCCAAATATTTATTTTTTTTTTCAAAATATTCAAAATTATTTTTTTTAATATGTAATTATCTATTTATTAGTGGTAAGTATTTATACATTAGGTCTATACATTATGATCCATTTCTCATTCCATCTTTCCAAACCCCAAACATTTTTTCAAATTCTACTTTTCCCAATTTTATTTTTTTTTTCAAAATATTCATAATTAATTTTTTAAATATGTAATTATCTATTTATTAGTGGTAATTATTTATACATTAAGTATATACATTACGATCCATTTCTCATTCCACCTTTCCAAACCCCAAAAATTTTTTGAAATTTTACTTTTCCCAATTTTTTTATTTTTTCAAAATATTCAAAATTATTTTTTTTTAATATGTAATTATCTATTTATTAGTGGTAATTATTTATACATTAGGTTTATACATTATGATCCATTTCTCATTCCATCTTTCCAAACCCTAAACACTTTTTTAACATTTTACTTTTCCCAATTTTTATATATATATATATTTTTTCAAAATATTCAAAATTAATTTTTAAAGATGTAATTATCTATTTGTTAGAGGTAATTATTTATACATTAGGTCTATACATTACGATCCATTTCTCATTCCATCTTTCCAAACACCAAACATTTTTTTCAAATTTTACTTTTCCCAAATTTTTTATTTTTTTTTCAAAATATTCAAAATTAATTTTTTTAACTATGTACTTATCTATTTATTAATGGTAATTATTTATACATTAGGTCTATACATTACGATCCATTTCTCATTACATCTTTCCAAACCCTAAACACTTTTTTAACATTTTACTTTTCCCAATTTTTATATATATATATATTTTTTCAAAATATTCAAAATTAATTTTTTAAAGATGTAATTATCTATTTATTAGTGGTAATTATTTATATATTAGGCCTATACATTACGATCCATTTTTCAGTCCATATTTCCAAACTCCAAACATTTTTTTCAAATTTTACTTTTCTCAATTTTTTTTTATTTTTTCAAAATATTCAAAATTAATTTTTCAAAGATGTAATTATCTATTTGTTAGTGGTAATTATTTATACATTAGGCCTACACATTACACGAATTTAAATTTATTTATTCAAGTTCCAATAAAATTATGTATGGTACATTATCATATTCAAAAACTAAAATTGCTCTTAAATATATTAAATTTTTTTACTTTTTTCTCTGTACTTCTCATATTTCTCAACAACGTTCAAAATGCCTTATTCGATGATTACTTATCCTCGGTTCCGCAAGTTATGGGTGTGTCTCTAAGGTTATGGTTTTCATAATACTGGGTTTCCGAAAAAGAATGAAAACATTTTGTGCTTTGATAACTTTTAATTATATTCAGCTGGGAAGTTGACTTTGTTAAAAATATTCTCACACAGTATGTAAGTTTTTTTTATCTTTGTTAATAAGTTTCTATATGGGCACCATTTGTAGCGGGGCATACATTAAAACGATATTCTGTTTCTGTCCACGTTTAGAGTGGCAGTGGTTTTTGAATTTTTCACAAATTGATACACATGACGGCCAGGTTGCTTTTCAGCAAGATGGAGAACCGCCACACTTTAAACTAGGAGGTCACAAATGTGTTGAACGAAAAATTTCCTGATCAGTGGATTGGTAGAGCAGGACCTATTTCCTGGCCATCCCGAAGTCCAGATCTCACCCCGCTGGATTTTTTTTCTGGGGCCATATCAAGAACATCGTTTATGCTGTGAATGTTCGTGATTTAAACCATTTGCGAAGAAGGATAGTGGAAGTTGTTGCTACCGTCACACAGGACATGATTCAGCGGACGTGGACAGAAATAGAATATCGTTTAAATGTGTGACGCGCTATAAATGGTGCCCACATATAAACTTATTAACAAAGGTGAAAAGCTTACATATTGTGTGAAAATATTTGTAACAAACTCAACTTCCTAGCTGAATACAATTAAAAGTTGTCAAAGCACAAAATGTTGTCATACTTTTTCGGAAATACTGTATTTGTAATACAGTGAAACCTGTTCAAGACGGAAGTGACATGGTCCTAATTTTTTTTTCCGTTGTGGACAGGTTTCCGTGTTATTCAGGTGTGAAGTTAAAATTGAATATTTTATCATTTGTATAAATGAAAAACAAAATGGCATGCCACACATTGTAGGAATTACAAAATATTCCGTTTAACACTAGAGACATTAAATCAGCTTCCTGCCGCTTATTTAATTGGTGAATGATCTTGATGAAAATCTCATTTCCTGTATAAATTGTAACGTAACTTACTCATTAAACACTATAAAGTTTATTAATTACACTAAATTTAATATCTAACCTTATACTATAATACTGTACTGTATTATTTAATTGGACTAGGAACCATTCATTAGAAGCCTTGAATTCTGGATTATCTAATTCCTTTTCCAGTTCAAGAGTTTGCATTGCAGAATAGATCCAGAAATTGGCATGATCTTTAAAAGGGCAAGAAGAATCCACTCTCTTATCTTGTTTTTATCTTAGTGACCTACGTATTTCGTACATTCCTTGAAAGCACATACTGTTTCAAAATATAGTTTACATTATACAGTAGTGTGTCGAAAATATTATTTCCGTTTTGAACAGTAGCAGACAGTTTCCGTTTCCGCGTTGGACAGTTTCCGTTTTATTCAGAAAAAATTACACATAATACATACGAATTTTGCCGGAACCAATAAATTGTTCCGAAATAGACAGGATTCCGGATTATTCAGGTTCCGATTTGAACAGGTTTCACTGTATAAATTAATGTAAAAGTCTTTTCCTACACCGAGAATTTACCATTTCGGTCAAGGCACTGGTAGTAAATTTACACAAAATTATTAATAATTCAAAAAATACCGTTCACTATCGTGAAAACGTTTAACAGAGGGGCAAATAGACTGTCGTGGGAAGAAGGTACTGGGAAAAGCGGTTTACGAAAGGTAAATTGGAAAAAAGGATCGAGACAAATGGATTGGGAAAAGAGGACTGGGTAAAATGAAGTGGGGAAAATGAACATTGGAACTCACAAGGAGAGGACACGCTCTGTATATCACAGAATTAAATAAGATTTTGTGACATGAAAGTATAAGACGTACTGTTTAAAGTCATACCTGGTATGAGTGGCCAATGACCCCTCGTTTTGAAAATATTGGCTATTGTTTGTGACATACTTCCGTTAGGTGTCTAATAGGAAAATATTAGACTGTGTAACGGCGTAGCTCATGTGGTTGGATGCTGAGTTGTCATCCAGGCAACTTGAGTTCGAATCCTAACGCCTTCTCATTTTTAAAGCTTGATAATAATAATAATAATAATAATAATAATAATAATAATAATAATAATTATAATTATAATAATATTATTATTATTATTATTGTTATTATTATTATTAATTTTTTTAATTTTTTTTATTCACTTTCAGTTGTCAGCTCCTATATTCAAAGCCATGTTGAAATATGCGTGGTATGCATAAAAATTAATAAACGAATGAGAAGTGTTTGTGAATGTGAAGGATATCTGTTTCGCAGCAGAAGTGCGGAAAAATGTGTGTGACTGTGGACAACCTTCTTTCATTTGCTGTGCATGGTGCAGGAAATATGTATGTTTTGTGTGTTTTTATGACATTTATCATAATGAATCGGAACACAATGAAGTGGAATAGCTGCTACAGAAATAGAACAGACACCAGTGACACATCTTACCTGCCTACATGAGCAATATTTCATTGTTTATCCTTTACAATACAATGTTAGCTAATTATAATTTGTTTAAAACATGATTAAGCGTTCAATACATTGAGAAATATGATATAGGTATGTAAATAGATTACTGTGATCACAATATTAATCATTATTAAAAGGAAAAAAAAAGGACCAGTTAAGAATCGAACTTAGGTTGCCTGGATAACTGGATAACAACTCAGCATCCAACCATATGGGCTACGCTGTTACATAGTCTAATGCTTCCCTATTGAGCACCTAACGGAAGTATATCACAAACAATAGCCAATATTTTCAAAACGAGGGGTCATTGGGCACCCATACCAGGTATGACTTTAAACCAGCCGCGGCGAAAATGTGACTCACGAGCACATTGTGGCTCGCAGTGCTTTTCTCTCGCTTCCTACCTACAACCCCCACCCTCTCACTCACTGGAGTCAAACTCTGTTCTATTTGTATTTGTCTCGGACCTGCGAGTGGCGTATCGTCGCAATGTCTCTCTCGAAACCATGTACCTCTATAAAAAACGAAAGTTTCAAGTAGGATGGGAGGATGCATTCTTTTGCTGACAATATGATGAAAATATTAAATGTATGATTTGTTCACAAATATTACTAGGAAAATGGTTGTATAACATAAAACGGCATTGTAAGTTACTACATGTTACTGATGAAACATTAAAAGGTTAAGTGTTATTATTGTTATTATTATTATTATCATCATCATCTCTGTACGTCGATTCTTTTACAGCAGATGTACGAATAATGCGGTTAGATTTTCAATTTAAACTCGCAGATTTACAATGTGACGCTAAATGAAAGCTAGATGTAAGGACTTGACAGATATTGAACTTTTCAAATCTTTGGAAAAAAATAAATATTTGAAGCGTCGTTCTTGCGCTTGCTCTGTTGAAGCCATGTTCCCTGTAACTTACGTTTGTGAAAAATTATTTTCAACAATGAAAATAGTAAAAATCAAATTTAGATCACGACTGACAGACAAATACCTTCGTGATCAACTACGATTGGCAGTAAGTGACATAATTCCTGATTTTGAAACTCTGTCGCAGAGACATTCTGAAGACAGTTAATTTTAGGTTGTGATAATGTGTCCTATGTTTTCTTGTTCATTTCTTTCTTCGTTACACGTCCTAAACAACTTCCCCTTCGGTTGTCCGCCTCCCTCCATAGGTGCTATGCACGTTGCAGCTTACACAGTGGCTCGGCGCACCATGGCCTTTTCGCCTCGGCTGCTTTACACAGTACGTCTTGTACTTTCATCTCACACAATCTTATTCCATTCGGTGATATACAGAGCGTCTCCTCTCCTTGTCAGTTATGTTGGGAAAAAATTGGGAAAAAAATGACTTGAAAAACTTGCAGGGGACAAGAATTCTCAACTTATAAGTGTTCTCTGATAAACAGTATAATAATTCTCACTTCTCTATGATTGCAGAGATTAGGACGGCCATTTATTATACCAGTAGAGGTGGAAAAATCATGACCACTCTACTGTAAAATCCTTAACCGCCAAGTATATATTGTACTGGATCAAATTCGGAGTTCTCACCTAGGAATTCTGAGCATCCGTCGGAACGTCCTGGCCGGAGTCCAGAGGGTGCGGTTACAAACGACTGAACACATCTTTGAGTTAGGGCGTCAGGAGAGAGCGGGGAAAGGAGCTATACTGAGTGCGTTGTCAATCAAGCAGGATGTCCCCAGGGTTCTGCAACGTGCTGCCTGTCCCTGGGAGAGAAAACACATTCAGTCGTTCACTACCACATGCTGCCAAGCTCGTTATGCCACTTTTGTACCAAGTAACTTATGATATTGGCTACAAATGTACAAATAATGCTCTACTAAAGGCGCAAACGTTGAACCTTAGAACTTCACAGCCCCAAAGGTCAATACAGTGGAACTTCTAATTACGGACACCTCCAAGATACGGACACTCCTCATATACGGACAGATTTTTATGTCCCAACTGAGATAATATAGAAATAATAAAAAATTTAATTCTCGTTTACGGACACTCTCAGACACGGACACGGACAGCTGTTTCACAGTTCTAAAGCTTGCTTTACTTCTTGACTGCGGACAGAACTTGGATTTGAAAACCTAATGTGTTACAAAAATGAAAAATTTAGTACAGAAATTTCTTAACATGAAAAAAGACAATAACGTTCTCGTAGCCTACCACTAGCCCATCCAGCTACCCCTTGTTACCTGGAAGCGGATGGATAAAAAAAGTCATAAAATTTAACTTGTCTGATAGATCCAAGGTTTCCGCTATCGTGAAATTGTATTCGATACATGATAGGAATAGTAGAATCAGTTCTACTGTTTCGAGAGACATGGTATCTGAATGTGAAGGTTAAGTTGAAAACTGTAAATTACAGTACTGCATAACTGTAGACCTAAAATAAAATTGCATGACACAGTACTGTATTTTTCTTTTTCGGTCTTATCTACTGCAGTTCAAAGTTGCAAAGAATTACTGTACTACAGTAGACTGTATTTAGAATTAAACTACAGTAATACATTTCATTTAAAGCGTGAAGGGATACATAATGCATATTATAAATTTACTGTTAGATTGGGGAGCCTCCCTCCCAATAAAGGACACCTCCCAGATGCGGACAGATTGTTACGTCCCTTCGATGTTAGTAAATGGGAGGTTTCACTGTATAGGCTAATGATCGCTACTTCGCAATATCACATATTATACAGGGTGATTCACGAGGGGTTACCGTACTTACGGAGCATATTCCCGAAGAGATTTTGCGCAACAAATGTCATATAGACATGGATCCTATTCTCAATAGCTTACGTTTAGAATTACACTAATCTGAAGTTGTTCAAAAAAATGATTTTTTTCTTTAGTTTTAAGGATAGAAGAATTTTACAATATGAAGGGTTCAGAACCATAGTGGGCCATGCGCCATTTACTAAAACCGTAGAAAACAAGGCTTAAAATGAAGTTATTACCGTAATTCAATGGAAATATACAGCAAGTAATATAAAGTATATACATTAAAACTGTATGATATATAAATTTTCATTAAACTACGCTATTTACTTAAATAAATTTCTAAATTATAGACATCAGCTCAAAGAATTTGAGTGACTACAAGGATCCTGAATACAATAAACATGTACAATATAATGTGTTGTGATACATTAAAGAAAAAAGAAAGTTAATTTTTGAAGGCAAATATAAGTTGATTAATTGAAATAGAGATGATGATGTAATATTTGAAGAGAATCCTTGATAATATTTATAAGAATAGACATTACAGAATCAAAAGGAATGTGAAGTTTCTTAAGATGATTCCATGTGAATTTTGTAATTGAACCTCTACTGCCAAACAGCAAACCAATGACGGACCATTGTTTAAGAGGGACGTTGTACTTTTGAGAAAGATACGGCAGACAAGGTTCATATATGGACTTCTTCTCAATATCAACTTCGGTGGCCTGATTTAGGTTTCTTTCGAAACGGATAGTAGGGTCAAGAACAAGAGCCCGTTTTAAGCGTCCGTTGATAGCAATAACTTAATCCTTGCTTTCTCCGTTTTTAATAAATGGCGCTTGGCCCACTATGCCTCTGAACCCTTCAATTAGGGAATGAACTATTCAGAAGGACGCTATAATTTCTTTAATTGGCTAATATTCTGAAGCTGAAAATGTGTTGCTAATTGCTTTCAACAGATTATGTTTTTCAACTTTTAACTAAAAATGACATCATTATTACACAATTATCACAAAAACTGTTACACAACATACGACTTCAGGAACTTGACTCTTTACAGTATAATTATGCATCTTAATGTACAGTCTTAAAGAATTTACAAGAGTGGCGTGATTTGTAACAATTGTTGTGATAAATGCGTACGAAAATTTAATTTTGTAGTTAAAAATCGAACAAAAATCTGTACGAAGCAACTATGGAATTCACAACACATTTTTAGCTTCAGAATACTAGCTAATTAAAAAAATGATACTCCTGGATAGTTCATTCCTTATCTGTAATATTCTTTTAGCTTTAAAACTCAAGAATAAAGATATTTTACAAACTTTAAATTAGTTTAACTCTGAAAATATTGACATTAGGACAAATGTTCATGTGACAGTTTTTGCTCAGAATGTCTTCGGAAATATACTCCGTAAGTGACGGTAAATCCTCATGAATCACCTTGTATATTTTATACAGGGACATCATTTTATTTTTACTTCAATTTTTATTGTACCTGAGTTTTTTAATGTACTTCACTCCCACCCCTTCTACTAATGAAGTTCAACCGTCTTCCACACAGATCCAAGACCGCATATACAGTCATAGTATCCTTACGGTCATAGTAAACAGTACGTTCCAAAAATATCTTCGTGTTTCCCGTGACGAAAGAGCTTTCAATATTGCATCATTTTCCATTTGCCTACGTCGCATCCCGATTTCCCCAACTTAACCACTTGGACGGACAGTACATAGCATGTCTGAGTAATTTTATCTTTTCGGATCGGACAGAAGTGAAGATTGAATTTACAGTACGTAAGGTCTCTTTTATAGAGTGGGTACAGAATTATTTCAACATGAGTTACTGATACGAAGTACGAACCTGGTAATTGGAATTACGTACAATAGTCTACAGTGCGATAATATGCACATTAGAACTGAAGCCTGTATAGAAATGAACGGCCACCATTTTAAAAAATGTGTTTGAATATCCATATTATGATTATTTTTCAATTTAACCTCATTCTCTATAGTGTACGCTAATGTGCTGTAGAAAGTATAATATACACTGCATAATGAATACGTCCTCATGGACAGCTCAGTTCATGAGTAAAAACACTCATTGTTAATACTGTACTGTATTTTGATTAGGCCTAAACAAAAACCTAATGAAAATTATGAAACTTAAAATCGCGATATTTCCTAGTTTACGTAAATGGATGAACTACTTTTCTTCCTTCCTATACCTAGTAAAGTTTTTTTTGGGGGGGGGTTATTTTACGACGCTGTATCAACATCTAGGTTATTTAGCGTCTGAATGATATGAAGGTGATAATGCCGGTGAAATGAGTCCGGGATCCAACACCGAAAGTTACCCAGCATTTGCTCATATTGGGTTGAGGGAAAACCCCGGAAAAAACCTCAACCAGGTAACTTGCCCCGACCGGGATTCGAACCCGGGCCACCTGGTTTCGCAGCCAGACGCGCTGACCGTTACTCCACAGATGTGTACTCCCTAGTAAAGTGATTTGTTTGTATATTACGCCAGTATCATCGACCTCCAGTCGTGGAAGGGGGTAGCAAACGGTGTTTCCGGTTCTTAATCGTTGTTCCAAAGGTATAGCCAGGTTAATATTAGAAATGTAAGCAAAAATAAAATGATGTCCCAGTATATCTGCAATAAATATTATAATTTGGTCAATAAATTTCCATTGCAAATAGATCAGTAACACGACAATAATTATTATACTGTAATTTATGGCACTGAACAGTCCTGTAGTTGACATTAACACAGAGGAGACGAGGAAGAAGAAGAAGAAGAAGAAGAAGAAGAAGTAGTAGTTTGGTACAGTTGGATATTCCATAGGAATCTCGTAACGCGTGTATAGTCTGGGATAACAATTAAACAGATGTAAAAGTTCTCACAAAAGAGTAAAACCTAAGAAGAATAAGAACTACGTCGAATACATTGAAGCAAGCAGACAGCGTAACCTGGGTCATTGCATCGTTCGCAGACCTTCAAGCCAATAACATTCACTGCCTGTACTCAGAAGAGCTTGCGAAACACGGACAACTTATATTGGTATTAGTCACGTCAATAAATTTAAATACGAAATCGCGATGTTACTTATCCCAGCGGGATTACTTCAATTCCGTCGCATAGCAACATACTGCAGAAAACAATCATAGATTATTATTGAATTCCGACATTTATCTCAAACTGCTGTCCATTTACTTTATAATGTTTTTACAGTACATAGACTGCGAGAGTTAGTGAGGTAATATTCCGATATAATTTAATAATAACGATATTAGTATGATTAGTACTATTATTATTATTATTATCATAATTATTATTATTATCATTATTATTATTATTCCGCGTCGTAGCGTCGTGGTCTAAGACATCATGTCTAGGACTAAAGTTACGGAATGCGAGTTGGTTGGAATCCTCATGCGGGAATGACATTTTTTCATGAAATTTCGGTCAGTGTATGGCACCGGTACCCACCCAGCATCGTGATGAATTTTGGCAGTTATGCTACGTAGCGAAACCCGGCTTTAAAAACCACATCTTACTACCATACTGGTTGGATGATCGTTCACCTCTGCTAAGGAATGTTGGCGTCAGGTCGGCTGGTCGATTTTGGCCCTTTATGGCCTATAATAATAATAATAATAATAATAATAATAATAATAATAATAATAATAATAATAATAGCCTAATAGTGATAATTTTACAATGCCAAATCTTACGTTGTTATATTCTGTAATACTCGTATGTTAGTATTTTGTTCTTTCACTTTTTGTTAAATTTCACTGCTTGTATACTTTATGACCTGGTAGAGTGTAAGAGAAGACCCTAAGACCTTAACTCTGCCAGTATAAATAAATAATAATAGTAATATTTATAATTATTATTATTATTATTATTATTATTATTATTTACTATTGTTTATTGATCTTTGTGTGCTGGACAACAGCCGTAGGCCAATTATAATTCTGCAAATAAATACATTAGTAATACAGGGTGTTTCCGGGCTAGCGTTACAAACTTTCAGGAATGATGGCGAAGGGCACATGTATCAATTTGAGATAAGGAACCATAGTCCGGAAATGACCGAGCCGAAAGTTACAAGCAAAAATAGTTCTGTGGAAATGAAATAATTGTATTCCTCTGTACACCCTATATTTATCGGTACATCTTATACATACTGTATTCATCTGACGTTGTTTACGTTGTCTACGGACTCTCAAGTGTTGTCGGAAAAATTCACCATTACAATGGGACACACTCACGGGCAGGAGAACGCGAATTCGATTATGCGCACTGTTCAAAACATACAGAGGTGAGCCTGCCTGGTGAGAAATAAAAAATAGGTTGCAACCGCCAAATTACTCTTCAAGGAACGACCACTCATATAAATTGAGGGAAAGAAGACAGAGGACGGACACTGGAAAGTTTTCTTTTCTCAATCGTACTATCAGGGACTGGAATGCTTTACCTGCAGACTTACTAAAGGCTTTACCAACAACCAAAAACGTATTTAAAAATAGGCTTAAGGACTTTACTAATAGACGGTAATTATACACAGTATTTAAAGGGTGTAAATGATATTTTGTTATAGAAGTGTTGTATCAGTGAAGAATTATGTTCTGTCAGTGAAGTGTGTTGTGTAAGTGAAACGTGTTCCTGTCAGTGAAGCTTTATAGTTTATAGTGGCAGTGCAAAGTATTTGAACAGTGAAATGTTTTTGAAGTGTTAGTGAAATCAGGATAGCATCAGTGAAATGTGTCGTAGTTCCAGTGCAGTGAGTGAGTTGACAGCGAAATGAGTGTAATGTGGAAAGGTACTTGTGCAGATATGAACATATACTCGTGGGTTTTAGTTCGAACTTAGATTTAAGATACAAATTAGATTTATTTTAAATGTTATTTTAAGTGATCGTTTTCATGTAAATGACTATTATAGTAGATAAGCATTGGCGGCTTAATAAAAGTGTTACACATTAAATTATAGCAGCTTATCGGTAACAAAACAAAAATGAAATTAAGTGATCGTGCTTCATTTAATTTAGGATATTCAATATTGTTACTATTAATTATTTGTATTATTGGTATTATTATTAACTGTATTTTTAATTAATAAGTTTATTATTGTCATTATTGAGTGTAATTAGTTACCACTGTCACCTGGTATATACCCATTGCAGTGTGAATAAATAAATAAATACATACATACATACATACATACATACATACATACATACATACATACATACATACATACATACATACTTACAGTATTCCATTCAGTGCGCTGTCTGAGGGATGGGGACAGGAAACTACACTAAAGCAATGCAGATAGCGTAATGTGTAACGGACATGGTCGGTCCTGATATGCACGTCTGTAGACAGCAGTGTATGTGTACAAGTTGCAGTCCCCAGTCGATCAGTCCTAGTGAAATGGAGGAGTACACGAGAGCGGAATAAGCAGACCTGATTTTCGAATACGGATGAGCCAATGGGAACAGTAGACAAGCTCACAGATTGTATCGGTACAAGTACCCACGTAGGAGACATCCGGCCCATACCACCTTTTCATGACTGTTCCAAAGGTTAAGGGAAGGAGGGCACGTGGTGCCAAATTACAATTTCATTTTCAAACAACTATTTTTGCTTATAACTTTCGACTCAGTCATTTCCGGACCAGGGTTCCTTATCTCAAATTGATACATGTGCCCTTCCCCATCATCCCTAAAAGTTTGTAACACCAGTCCGGAAACACCCTGTATAATGACAATAGTAATAATAATAATAGTAATAATAGTAAGAGTGGTAATAGTAATAATAATAATAATAACAATAATAATAATAATAATAATAATAATAATTTTATAAAGAAATTTTCTGTGTTACCATAGGTTTCCTAAACCAAAAGATACGGTACTTCCTTCTCCAATTCTCTCGACCTAGCCAGTTTTCATCTGTCTCAATAATAATAATAATAATAATAATAATAATAATAATAATAATAATAATAATAATAATAATTTTATAAAGAAATTTTCTGTGTTACCACAGGTTTCCTCAACCAAAAGATAAGATATCTTCCTTCTCCAATTCTCTCGACCTAGCCAGTCTTCATCTGTCTCAATAATAATAATAATAATAATAATAATAATAATAATAATAATAATAATAATAATAATAATAATTTTATAAAGAAATTTTCTGTGTTACCACAGGTTTCCTCAACCAAAAGATAAGATATCTTCCTTCTCCAATTCTCTCGACCTAGCCAGTCTTCATCTGTCTCAATAATAATAATAATAATAATAATAATAATAATAATAATAATAATAACTTTATAAAGAAATTTTCTGTGTTACCACAGGTTTCCTCAACCAAAAGATACGGTATCTTCCTTCTCCAATTCTCTCAACCTAGCCAGTCTTCATCTGTCTCAATAATAATAATAATAATAATAATAATAATAATAATAATAATAATAATAATAATAATAATAATAATAATAATAATAATAATAATAATTTTATAAAGAAATTTTGTGTGTTACCACAGGTTTCCTCAACCAAAAGATAAGATATCTTCCTTCTCCAATTCTCTCGACCTAGCCAGTCTTCATCTGTCTCAATAATAATAATAATAATAATAATAATAATAATAATAATAATAATAATAATAATAATAATAACAATAAAAATAACATAATTCACGTGACTTAACTTCATTATTTACTCCTTTTTACAAATATTCTACAGAAATAATTACTCATTATTTGCCCACAGGCCAGCAAGCAATCACCGAGTACCACACATGACTTCAAGCTGACAAGTCATTATCTGGTTTGTATGACAACATTATTCTCCACAAATGTTATACATTATTAACACCGTCGTTTACAATGAATTACGCTTATTTGAAAATAACGACTTTACGGCTCCTACGTGACTGAATTTGCATGTACGGTGATCAGAAAACGAGTACGGTAATTTGCAATTCGCGTTAGTGCTGTCAATGTCAAAGTCATACCAATAACAAAAGTTATTCGCTTCCGGCAACCCACGTTTTCTACCGTCAATGACTGTATTTTTTATTTAGGCGCTTCCAATTTTCAGCGGCTGCCTCTAATAGTCATTCTTCTCAGGGCGCAGAACACTCAACCAGTTATGGCGGATAGATGGCTGGCCTGTCGCAGATCAGAAGATGGCAACGAAATAACGTTATGACTAATAATAATGTTTTATTTTCGCTGGCAGAGTTAAGGCCATAAGGCCTTCTCTTCCACTCAACCAGCCTTAATCAATACAATACATAAATTTAAATTACAAATATTTTCACTACACTTAAAAGGTTCTCCAGCAATAATCTTCACTACACATTTATTTAAATTTAGATAAATCTATAAGGTAAAGTAGTAACTTAATTTATGAGCTAATTTAATTCAATGAATTATAATTAATTTAATATTTGAGATAGCTAGTAAAATGATGAAAATTAATTTAATATAAGCTTACTAGGACTATGTTACAGGGAGAATATATATATATATATATATATATATATATATATATATTTCTATTTCTATAATGAGAATATTAAGGGTTGTGCGAATGGGAAGGAAGAGTATAGTGACGTAATTGGCTCTGTCCCAGCATTCGCCTGTAGAGACGTAGGAAACGACGAAAGATCGAAGTCAGAAAAACCTGTGATCGAACCCCAGACCTCTCCAATGCAAGGCAGACGTATTAATCATTACCAAGCTGCGGACTTTTAGGCACTAAAACAGTTGAAATAGGCAGGCAAAATAGGCATTCAAAATTCTAAAATAGGCATTTAAAAATGCAATAACAAATTTCTAATTCTCAATGGCTAACACGACCATAGCGTTGCATTATAGACTACTTTCCATAGCAATGTCATTATGGCAGTGAATAATTAAATATTCGTCCAAATGTTGTAATGAGAACTGATGTCTATTGTCTGTAAGAACGTTCTTAAATTGGGAGAAACTCCCTTCCACTTCACATGAAGGGATCCAATCTCAGCTGGGGACCAAACCAATGGGAACGCAATAATGTCAATGTATTTTCCAATCAGTGCTTCTGATGACTTTTGCTTCGGCATATCTCCACGGTATACTTCACGTATTACAGCAGCAAACTCAACTCCATACTCAATTCACAAAACTCACAAAACGGATACACAGTTTAAAAGAGCTACCCTAGTCAACTACCACAATGATTCATGCGGATTTCGAAATACATTTTTCCTTATTGGTCGATTTTAAATTATTCGTTTTCTCCGCGCTCTGGTGGCAGTAAAACGTAACACACAGAATTATCGATAGTTCTATATCACTTCCCTGTGCTGGATAAAAAGAAACAAATTATAGATTCAAAAAATAACCGACTGAATGGTCAGTGAATTCAAGTATAATATATAATACGGATATTTAGGCAACTTTTAGGCATTTATAAGCAAATAGGCATTTACTAGTCGAATAGGTAATTATAGAGGCACTATAGAATTCGCATATATAATACTCACAATGTCTTAAAATGGATATGTAACCTAAAATCTTCCGTCTTCAGGTTAAAGATTAAAATAGTCATATAGGCATAAATCCGCAGCTTAATCATTACACTACCGTGCTTAGTATTGTTAGCATTTTAAGTCTTAAAACCTCTAGGCCGTGCATAACATAAAAATTTAAAATATTACCAAGAAACGTAAAGTAGTTTTTTTCCTCCAATGTCACAAAGTTGTCATTTGACATTTCTGGTCTCTCTTGGCAATGGCTTATTTGTAACCCACTTCTGAGGTTGGGGCGTCTGGAAGGCGGAGTTACGCTGCCCCGATGATGATATTAAGATAGGATGATTATTAAGTGCCAGGAGAGATCTTAAACCTAACCCTAACCTAATTTCCAGACCATGAACGAACACAGGAACATTCCCCTTTAAGGAAAAATTCCTATGCTCTACCCGGGAATCGAACCAGGGACCTAATGAACTGTAGTCAGAAGCTCTGACCACTAGCCCATGAGGCTGGTCACAAACGTAAAATAACATAATAAGAATAGCATTGTCAGTTTATTTATTTATTTTGTTTTATTGCAGGGAATGTGTAAACATTACGTAAGATCCTCTCATAGAAGTCAGTGAATTGAGGACAGTCTCCAACATGTTATAACAGAGGGTATGAACTGTTTTAGAGCATTGCAAGCATACGGAATTCCTTACCGTATCCTTAAACGCCCCCTAAAAAATAATGATGACAAAAAATGTACTGGATTGAATTCATTGTGTGGAAAAAGTGATTTCACGAGATTTGCACACGGCAATAAAATACATACTAATGGCTTGTGCAGCAAATGCTGCAAACTAAGTTCATTAGACGTTCAAATAAACATTTTTCAGATTTATTTTCAATGAAGAATACCAGACATTCGGAAAGTTATTTGCTTCCATAACAATGAAAAATACTCTCTCTCTCTCGAGCCAATACTGAAGAGAACCACGCATGTAAATATCTACACCACACCGCCATTAAATATATGAAAAAGACTCAACCCCACTTGATTAATAATTATAAAAATATTTGATTTTTAATAATATTATTATCTTACGTAAGTTTGATAGCTTTCAGTAACATATACTATATATACTATATATCCGCCACTCAGTAAAATATAGAAATCAAAATCTAATTTAAGTTATTCTCTACATCTACTTACATAACCCCAAAACGTTTCACTTTCATATCATCAAGTTTTGTAGTTTTTAATATCCAATACAGCTGTACCCAGAAAATTACACACCACAGAATCGAACCCGTAGGCTAAATTATTTTTAGCAAGTTAAGTTTTTAATAACCAATTTAATTTGAGCTCTAAATATGTCAGCATTCTTGCAGATCATGGCCTTCGTGTAATATTGTTTACTGTAGTATGTGTTTTGTTTTATTCTGAAATGCAAGACGGCCGACTTGATGCTCGCTTCGCTTCTCCTTTACAAAAAAGCGAAAGGAATATCAAGTCGGCCGTGAATGCTATTAGCTAGTTCTCAAAACTGACGACAGATGGATTTTGGAAAATAGGAAAATTATGTTTAAAAACTGACATTTCACTGAAAACTACTATTTTTCAGAAAAGCTTTGAGTTCCAAGCTTCAAAATGAGGGATCGTTTAATTATTAAAATCCGTCCAGCCGTTTTCCCGTAATTTCCATTACCAGTTCAAAGTGAGTGTGTGTGTGTGTGTGTGTGTGTGTGTGTGTGTGTGTGTGTGTGTGTGTGTGTGTGTGTGTGTGTGTGTGTGTGTGTGTGTGTGTGTGTGTGTGTGTGTGTGTGTGTGTGTGTGTGTGTGTGTGTGTGTGTGTGTGTGTGTGTGTGTGTGTGTGTGTGTGTGTGTGTGTGTGTGTGTGTGTGTGTGTGTGTGTGTGTGTGTGTGTGTGTGTGTGTGTGTGTGTGTGTGTGTGTGTGTGTGTGTGTGTGTGTGTGTGTGTGTGTGTGTGTGTGTGTGTGTGTGTGTGTGTGTGTGTGTGTGTGTGTGTGTGTGTGTGTGTGTGTGTGTGTGTGTGTGTGTGTGTGTGTGTGTGTGTGTGTGTGTGTGTGTGTGTGTGTGTGTGTGTGTGTGTGTGTGTGTGTGTGTGTGTGTGTGTGTGTGTGTGTGTGTGTGTGTGTGTGTGTGTGTGTGTGTGTGTGTGTGTGTGTGTGTGTGTGTGTGTGTGTGTGTGTGTGTGTGTGTGTGTGTGTGTGTGTGTGTGTGTGTGTGTGTGTGTGTGTGTGTGTGTGTGTGTGTGTGTGTGTGTGTGTGTGTGTGTGTGTGTGTGTGTGTGTGTGTGTGTGTGTGTGTGTGTGTGTGTGTGTGTGTGTGTGTGTGTGTGTGTGTGTGTGTGTGTGTGTGTGTGTGTGTGTGTGTGTGTGTGTGTGTGTGTGTGTGTGTGTGTGTGTGTGTGTGTGTGTGTGTGTGTGTGTGTGTGTGTGTGTGTGTGTGTGTGTGTGTGTGTGTGTGTGTGTGTGTGTGTGTGTGTGTGTGTGTGTGTGTGTGTGTGTGTGTGTGTGTGTGTGTGTGTGTGTGTGTGTGTGTGTGTGTGTGTGTGTGTGTGTGTGTGTGTGTGTGTGTGTGTGTGTGTGTGTGTGTGTGTGTGTGTGTGTGTGTGTGTGTGTGTGTGTGTGTGTGTGTGTGTGTGTGTGTGTGTGTGTGTGTGTGTGTGTGTGTGTGTGTGTGTGTGTGTGTGTGTGTGTGTGTGTGTGTGTGTGTGTGTGTGTGTGTGTGTGTGTGTGTGTGTGTGTGTGTGTGTGTGTGTGTGTGTGTGTGTGTGTGTGTGTGTGTGTGTGTGTGTGTGTGTGTGTGTGTGTGTGTGTGTGTGTGTGTGTGTGTGTGTGTGTGTGTGTGTGTGTGTGTGTGTGTGTGTGTGTGTGTGTGTGTGTGTGTGTGTGTGTGTGTGTGTGTGTGTGTGTGTGTGTGTGTGTGTGTGTGTGTGTGTGTGTGTGTGTGTGTGTGTGTGTGTGTGTGTGTGTGTGTGTGTGTGTGTGTGTGTGTGTGTGTGTGTGTGTGTGTGTGTGTGTGTGTGTGTGTGTGTGTGTGTGTGTGTGTGTGTGTGTGTGTGTGTGTGTGTGTGTGTGTGTGTGTGTGTGTGTGTGTGTGTGTGTGTGTGTGTGTGTGTGTGTGTGTGTGTGTGTGTGTGTGTGTGTGTGTGTGTGTGTGTGTGTGTGTGTGTGTGTGTGTGTGTGTGTGTGTGTGTGTGTGTGTGTGTGTGTGTGTGTGTGTGTGTGTGTGTGTGTGTGTGTGTGTGTGTGTGTGTGTGTGTGTGTGTGTGTGTGTGTGTGTGTGTGTGTGTGTGTGTGTGTGTGTGTGTGTGTGTGTGTGTGTGTGTGTGTGTGTGTGTGTGTGTGTGTGTGTGTGTGTGTGTGTGTGTGTGTGTGTGTGTGTGTGTGTGTGTGTGTGTGTGTGTGTGTGTGTGTGTGTGTGTGTGTGTGTGTGTGTGTGTGTGTGTGTGTGTGTGTGTGTGTGTGTGTGTGTGTGTGTGTGTGTGTGCGCGCGCGTGCGCGTGTGTGTGTGCAATGATTGTGTTCCTAAGTACAGTAGTGATAAACGAGTGAGAAAGTGTCCATGAGCTTTATATTAAGTCAATTTTGTTATATACGTGTATCAAACCAAGTTCAGATAAAATACATATATCAGTCAATGTGTCAATTGCATTGCCATCTTACCCGACTATCGGGGAAAGATGGCTACAGTGCAGGCAAGAAGAAAACCTGTATCTATAAACAAGGTAATTAATGTTTTCTGTTTTGTACCAAAAATATAGTTTCAAAATACCTTCCAGACTTTGATATTTCAGTATGAAATTCAAAACTAAGTGAACAGTATCTTAAATTTTCAATCAAAGAAAAAGTCAGGCATCTTCCCCCAATCCACTCTAAAAGTGAGTTAAAAGTCGCTTTCCCCAAACACTTCCTTACATTTAATTACATTCAATTTACATCTGGCTAAACATTCCTTTACAGATTTTGTTCAAAATGGAGGCCCCGTTTCTCCATACATAATTCAGAACGTTTAGACACTGATTTATAGATTCAAAACATAACTCACGATTTTAATCGATTTTCACGAATGACTGTTCGATCATCTGTCGCAACTGATGCAGATCCTACGGTTTCTGAGCAAAAAAATCATTTTTCTGGATACCCCTCAGCGAAAAATCGCATTTCGTCAGGTTGCATGATGATCTGGGTGGCCATTCTGTTGTACCACGATGGCCAATCTATTCATGGAATTACTGGTTCAAGAAGTCCCTCACTCCTACACCAAAATGAGGTGGTGATCCATCCTGTTGCCATATCAACTGCATATCGGCAAGACGAGGGCTGTTTTCAAGACATTACAATGAAAAAACAGTTGACGCATGAACATGGTTGCCAACCTGCCACATATTCATTTGTTCAAGTTATCACATCTGTGTGTGTGTGTGTGTGTGTGTGTGTGTGTGTGTGTGTGTGTGTGTGTGTATATATATATATATATATAGCCTACTTTTCTTTCTTTCAGTCGATAACTCGATATGCCCTAATTTTCTGGGGAAATGGAACCAAAATTGGAAGCGTCTTGATTTTACAAAAGAAAGCCATTAGAATTTTATGTAAATCAAACTATCTGGAACATTGTCGGCCACTTTTCAGACAATCACGGATTTTAACAATCATAAATTTGTATATATATGATCTAGTACTTTACACTCGACAAAATATCGACAATTACTCATTAGTGGCCAATATACATGATCATGAAATTAGAAATAGTGAACAAATTAATATTCCATATTGTAGATTACACAAGAGCAACACAAACTTTTTAATTATGAGGATGAAATTATATAATAATCTCCCAAGTCAATATTACAAATTACCAATCAATAGCTTCAAAACTAGGTTTTACAATTGGTTATTAAATAATCCTTTTTAGTCTGTTGCTGAGTTTTTCAACACAAATTTGTATGAAATTGTATTTTAATAAATAAGTTTAATTGCAATTTAGTTAGTTTTCTTCAATTTAAAAGTTTCAAATTATTTCACGTTTTCATTGTATTATTTAAATTTTACTCTTTCTTTTATTAGTGTTTTTTAAAATGTATTTATATGTTTTTTCAATGTATTCTGACGAAGCCTAAAACTGAATGTCTAATGGCAAAATAAACTGAATTGAATTGAATATATATACTCTGTTTCTAAAGTGACTTTATAACTCTGCAAGCACACAGAAATATATTGTGAAGACTAATACAAATGATTCAGGTGTCATATGTTAGCAAGTTACATCAAGTTTCAGCTCAAATAGACAGCAGGGCTCGATATGACTGATCTTGGTCATACGGCAGACATCCCACCTGAAGTCAATTTCTTGCCACACTCGCTGAAACATTTTCGGCGTCACTTTGATTTCTAATCTGAGAAAGATTAGCTGGCAAGAGTGGATGATACACTTTATCTTTAATGAAACCTCACAAGAAAAAAATCGAGAGGTGTTAAATCTGGAGAACGATGTGGCCATGCAATCGGCCCACCTCGGCCAATTCAACGACCTGGAAAACGGGCATTCTATCTGTGGGATAAGGAAATTTTCCAATATATCGAGATAAACGAGACCGTTTATGGTTTGTTCTTGAAAAAAGAAAGGACCATAGACTTTAACTTTGCTTACATCACAAAAGACATTCACTTTCGGACTGTCGCAAACAAGTTCCAAAGTTACGTGAGGATTTTCATTGCCCCAAATTCTGCAATTCTGGGTGTTTACTTCGATTCTTCAAACTAAAACACAAACACATACTTAGTACGCTCCGCCCCCATGAAAGTAGTGATTTTGAAATTCACCTCCCTGGCACTCGCGGTGGCAGAATTCGATATTACAGCACTACGTCACGAAAATTTGGTCTATTTACGTATAAATTAATGTATCAACGAACTTCGTAAGTCTACTGCATAAAGCGCAACACACTCTTAAAGTTGTAAAGGCCTCTTAGAAAGACGATGTATGTCATATACTTATTATTATTATTATTATTATTATTATTATTATTATTATTATTATTATTATTATTATTATTATTCAATTCAATTCAATTTATTTGGCCATTAGACATACAGTTTTAGGCTTCGTCAGAATCTATTGAAAAACATATAAATACATTTTAAAAAACACTAATAAAAGAAACAGTAAAATTTAAATAATACAATGAAAACATGAAATAATTTGAAACTTTTAAATTAAAGAAAACTAACTAAATTGCAATTAAACTTATTTATTAAAATACAATTTCATACAAATTTGTGTTGAAAAACTCAGCAGCAGAATAAAAAGGATTATTTAATAACCAATTGTAAAATCTAGTATTGAAGCTATTGATTGGTAATTTATAATATTGACTTGGGAGCTTATTACATAATTTCATCCTCATAATTAAAAAGTTTGTGTTGCTCTTGTGTAATCTACAATATGGAATATCAATTTGTTCACTATTTCTAATTTCATGATCATGTATATTGGCCACTAATGAGTAATAGTCGATATTTTGTCGAGTGTAAAGTACTAGATCATATATATACAAATTCATGATTGTTAAAATCCGTGATTGTCTGAAAAGTGGCCGAAAATGTTCCAGATAGTTTGATTTACATAAAATTCTAATGGCTTTCTTTTGTAAAATCAAGACGCTTCCAATTTTGGTTCCATTTCCCCAGAAAATTAGGGCATATCGGATTATCGACTGAAAGGAAGAAAAGTAGGCACATCTTAAATAATTTTGAGAAACGCAAGTCGTTAATTTCTTTAAGAAATATAAAACTGTTGATAGCTTTGTGCATATGTATTATTATTATTATTATTATTATTATTATTATTATTATTATTATTATTACATTCACAAGCCGCGAAGACTTTTTTTAGCTGCAAAACTACTTTATCTGAAAAATATTTTACCATTCATATGTGGTTAGTTCGTCCACCTACATTATCGATTCACACTACAGCTAGTCTCTCCAAGTATAGAGATACATGGCACCACTAAGTCTCACATATGGCCCGTATCCCACAGATCGCATCCCATTTATGATCATGCGGTGAACAGTGGAACACCAGTTCTACTGTAAGTTACTAGATGCATGCATTGTTTACTTTATAAGGTTGAGCAACTCTGTCATTCGGTAAGGGGAGGATCACGGGATCAAGGTGAGTGTTGACAAGGTTCGTACGGAGCTATTTGGAACAAAGAAGGGTGGACTGGCAGCAGAAAAGAGAAAGTTACATAATCGACCCAATGGAGCATATTTTCCATCGGGCACTGTTACATCGAGATCTCTCATATGGGTGAGGTACGGGACATGCTTCGCTGGAAACGAGAAGTGAATACGTAATTTTTTCCGCAAAAGCAGGGGTGGGAAAAGTCAGTATGCTGCTTATTCGGCACATTACTGTGAGGACCTAGATCGTATGTCACAACTGTTTTGTATTTGTGATACGTTACTTCAACTCTCTAAATTATGAAGTAAACAATGGTGGATTATTTAGAAGAGATGTGGTCTGGACTTCTATACCTGATCAAGTATTAAGGACGCTATCGTTTGGACAGTGGTTTTCAACCTTCTTACGTCCGGGACTCACCTTGAGGGCTATTCAACTTCACCGGGCACACAAATTAAATTAATAGGTCTACACCACGCCTGCAGAACTGTAGCTCCTCAGAGCAACTGTTTAATCCCCTTTCTTACCCCACCCACCTTTTCTATCAGTGTGGTCATGACGTTCTAGTTACGCTCGGCTGCATCAACATTCATTCTCGCGGCGGCAGGTATACAATACGCTATCAAGAATTACAAATAAACAGATAATAAAATCCTTAGGAACATACCTTTAGAAAGTAAGAGAAAAATGAATGAGGGAAATAAATAAATTAAAAGATATGTAAAATAAATTTTAAAATGTGTGCTTATAATGTAAGAAGGCCTACCTCTTTATATATCGTCCTATTACTAGTAAAGCCGATTAAATCCACGTTTTTTGTAAAATAAGTTAAGTCCAGTCCCTAACTTGTCTTTCCGTGCTCTGTATTCTACTAAAATGAAATAAGTCCGAAATGTTGCTTGCAGGCAACAAACCAATTAATTTATTTGAAGAATTTATTATGATATTTCGTGCATTAATAAAGTTTTAATTCCTGTTTTTACAAAACTTGTATTACTGGTTTTACTAATAATAGGACGATAAATAAATTGTACGTTGATAAGTGAGTGATAGCTATATGACCGGATGTCAATGCTGTCATTCAACATTGTAACGCACTCCAGCCAAATAAATAAATTAATTAATCAAATAAACAAATAAATACATAAATAAATAAGTACAGACGCAATACGCGTACTGCAGTTTAAAGAGACCTGGAACATGACAAAATCTAAACCCGTGAAGAAATACTACTTCCAAAGGAAATGGGAATATGATTATTTTGTTGTTGAAGACGAGAGAATTGCTTGTTTACTGTGTCCCATCCAATTTATTTCTACTCGTCATTTCAATATTAAACCACATTTTAACAAAGCCCATATTAAGAATTATGGAATGCACAAACTTTCAGGTAAGTTAATTATATTGATTATGTATTTATATACTGTTAAATTAAGGACGTCATTCGTTGTGTTCATTTTGAATTGAAATTAATAGTGACTTTCAAGTTTCATTACTTAAATTCTATAAATTTATGTTTCCGTAGGTGATGATAGGAAAGTTTTCGAAAATCTAAAGCAGGTTAGGTGCAAAGAAATCTCAAAGAAACTACCGACAGGAAATCTAGCATAATAGTAAAACTTGAAACGAGATAACGAATTATAAAAACAATGAATTTATTACAATCCTTTTTGAAAATTACATGCCGCCACTGATGGACCTTTGACGACCAGAGAATGTAAACAACTCTACGCGGAAGTCGATCATCCCCAATAGAAGTGGAGTGAGGCTGACGTCATATTTCCCCTACTTACGAGATCTGCAGGCCTGGTCTACACTTTAAAACATAAATATTATTCAAAAACCTCGGACCCAATAACAGGCATCTATCTATTAGTCCACCTTGAATAGAGACGCACGGGCTAAGAACTGCACGTAGGCCGCTTGGGTGGGCCCATTTTACTACACGGAATGGGATGGAGTATGGGCCCTTACAATCTACATAATCCCTTTAGGCATTAGTGTCGAGCATTTCGCAATGTTCGGTTCATTTTGTCGATGGCGAAGTTCGATATTTGCTGACGTTCGCTTTACAGGAGGAGGCCTATCAAGTTTGTTTGCCAATATTATGGAAATATCTGCTGCCCTCTTCCATCCCTTCATGCTTTAGACCAGCGTTTCTCAAACTTTTTTGAAGTGGGGACTACTTTTTTAAGTCAGAACAGTTCCGCGGTCCACCTTACTCTTGTTCCCTTCGAAAGCAAATTTATCATTTTTGTAGCATATTTTAATACCAATATACTTATACTTTAAAATGAAATTAATTAATTATAATACTTTTATAATTATATTTGTTGTAGCCAATCACAAGTAACTTATAACAAATTCTGTGCATTGTTGATTCATCGCTTGCCTATTAGCAGTTAGTTGTTTGAAATCCTTCTTATGTGGTACACGCAGCAGTTGTCCATGTCTCTGTTGTGCCCGTTATAAATAATAGAAAACTGGCTTTGATCCGGATCTTTGAAAAGAAAGGAACATGATGATATGCTTCATTTAGGCTGTGCTAATAGTTCAGAAGCTGTGTGTGAATAAAACTTGGATTTACTTGGTGTGGCAATAAGAGTGAACCAAAACCTCGGTGCGTTGTTTTTTACGAAGAGCTTCCAAACGAGTATATGAAACCCGCGAAATTGAAACGATACTTAGAGACGAAACACGCAAGTGTAAAAAGTAAACCTGTCGGATTTTGAAACAGGCGGAATCTAAAATTTTTTATATCGTCATCTGGAAAAACAAATAAAAGAATTAATGCAGAAACATGTCCGATTTTCAACAAGTAAAGATACAATTTGGCAAGTTATATTATTGGTGTACGATGTACAGTACGTGCCCATTTCAATGTCCAGACTGGATGTCGGCAAAACTATTAAGAAAGTCATCAATACATGAAAAGGTTCGGTACTTTGTTCCTCTGTTATCAATTCGGGTGGTCCCTGGCTGGGTTACAGGCTCGGCAGAGAAAAGATGGCGAGAAACGCCACGTTCATAGTGCTTTAAATCCTTCTTTTGTTTTGAGAGTAGAGTGGGAAGTGGGTAGACGGTTATGGTAAGAAATTTCATAAAATTTTAGTACTGAGAGAAAAAGTGAAAGGCGATTGCCATGTGTCATTTCCAAAGTCTGAGATTTTCAGTGATATGCAACTCGTTTGAATTTCATTTTTTCTTCTGTCTTTCTCGAAGGACCACAAGGACAGAACTCGAGGACCACAGGTGGTCCGCGGACCATAGTTTGAGAAACGCTGCTTTAAACTAGCGTCGTGCATTACAGGGCTACAGGCGCTATGTTCTGTTAAAGTTTGTCGAGCGTGGCGAAGTTCGATATTCGCCGATGTTCACTCTGTCGTGTTTGTTCCACCTTGTTATGAAAAATTCCGCTGTCCTCCATCCCATCCCACGCAGAACACATCATGAACTCTAATCACAACTACAGCAACATAGACACTGACATGAAAATGCTACACATCCAGCCAAAAAACCAGAAACTTGACACTCTAGAACAATATGAAATTTACAAACATACAAAAACACACGCACAACACATCCTGAACACTTAACTGAATTGCAAAACACACACCCTTTTCGACACAATCATGAACACACCCCATCACAACAGGAAACCAGAAGATGGCGCTGGACCTTACTAGGCTTCGGACAATGACGGAAACTAATCAGCCATCAGCCAGGTAATTTTTATAATATTATAATACAGTAAAGTAGTTATTTTTAATCAGTGATATTTCTTTAACGTCCCTCTAAAACAAAAGACTCTGTTCAGGATTGACGATTGTAGTTGTAATTATATATTTAACATAATCTCTTAAACAGAAAAGATGAGATGAAGCACTAGCGTAGCTCGGTCGACTGAGGCGCTTGGCTGCCGATCCGAAATTGCGCTCGGGCGTGGGTTCGATTACCACTTCGGTTGATTACCTGATTGGGTTTTGTCCGAGGTTTCCCCAACCGTAGAGCTAATGTCAGGTATTCTATGAAAAATCCTCGTCCTCATCTCGCTATCACCAAATCCATCCACGCTAAATAACCTTGTAGTTGATACAGCGTCATTAAATAACAAGATAAAAAAGATGCGTTGGTTGTACTTATTGTTTTATTTTACAAATTTTCAAATGGCACAACTTATTCAGACGTTGAGATGATTATGACTGGAATTTGTTTCTTTAACGTCTATGAATAGATATTGCTGATCCACTTTATGGATGATAATAAATCAATGCTGTGTAAAACGGAGTATCTAAAAAAATTTATTTATTTATTTATTTAATGCAGTGCTGTAGAGTTTATCTTTAGCCGCGATAATGGCAACATGCAATAGTGTGAGATAAGTATACAAATACACAAATAAACAGTGAGAAGAGTACAAAAGTATCTAAAAAAATTGACACATATTTACAATAGAAAATCTAATTGAATGTATCTCAATTTGAGCCCTGCTGTCTAGTGTAGAAAACCTAAGCCCTGCAGCCATTCGACAAACAGCGCTCCAGGAATAATCTTCAGTTTGTGAAAAAGAGATATTTTTAAATTGTCATCTGTTATGCTAGTATTTAATGCATACACCGAAGAAAAACATGGGAGATATTATTCAGAATATACGTATTTGGGTCGGCATCGGTAGCATAGTCGGTTTAGCGCTGGCCTTCTGTACTCGAGGTTGCCGGTTCGATCCCGGCCCAGGTCGATGGCATTTAAGTGTGCTTAAATGGGACAGGTTCATGTCAGTATATATAACCTCTGCAGTTGCGAGCGTCATTAAATAAACCATAATTTTTTGTATGTTTTTGGGAACCACATCCCAGGTTTTCTGGATTCGAAGCTAGAACATTGTCCCGGCAATATTATTATTTTATTTAGCTGCAAGGTTCAGCAGAAATATCTCGGGGTCCATGAGCTGATGGAATAGCATTGAAAATCATGCAAATGAAATGAAATACCTCCTAGTCACCTTGCCGTGTTTTTGAACTCTGGTCTCGGAAGACAAGTTTTTTTTTTCCCATACGGGGAATCCTAATCTCGCTGTGAATCCAAAATGGTTCTTGCTGGCATGGATAAAGAAGCTGTCTTCCTACATGCCGTGCCAAGTCCTGAACCTGGATGTTTGCCAGTCAGGGTCGTTGTAAGGTCGTTTGTGTTTTGGCATGCACCGAGCGTTGGTCATGCAGTCAGGTACATCAGAGTGTAACCAAGACAACCGATTCTGCATAACCAAGCAACGAGTGTCAATACTTCGCGATTGGAGACTTAATAGCTCATTCTAACTGTTGTTCTTAGTTACAGACGTGATTACTTTCAATATTGTCCTTCATCAAGTTCTCACGCTCCTTTATTCATCTCCACACTTGAAATGTACAGCCGTAATCATTACTGCACATACAGGGCCAGTCAGGAGGAAAGGTACATGATTTGAGATGTGATAATCAGACATCGGATTCTAGGGCAAATGCCTATTTTGTTTCTTTAGGAGAAAAGTAAAAATAATTATAAATATTTGTGTTTCATGGAAATTGAAAGGTATTCAAAGAGTTTTATAGTGCCCTAAAATGCCCTAAAACGGTTATTAGAGCCTAATTTGTTAATATTCGCCTAAAAATGCCTAACTCACTGTAAAGTTTCGCATTTTACTCTTACTTTTTATAACTTATACATGCATTCACTGCGAAATTTAAGGCATTTAAAAAGTGGAAAGTTTGCTTCACACCGGCCATGAAACCATTGATAAAGGAAACAAAATGTTTTGAATCTCACGACACTCGCAATAGATTTCACCGAATTTAACATGTTTGGAGGCATAAATGCCGACAAAGAACCAACCTTAGTTTTGAAGCAGGCAACAATCACAACATGTGCTGCTACCGATTCAGAGATATACTATACTATAAAAATGACTGTTTTCGGTCTCAAACCGATTAGCTGTACTGCCCTTCAGAGTGTCATAAAATCACAATTTTTGGAGAAAGAGTGTTTTTGAAATATTTATGAAAAGTCGTAAAACTGCGAATTAGTAGGGTAAACCGTTACAAAATATTTAAAAGAATGGTCCTCCTAGTGTTAACACTACCAGGAAATGCAACAATAAGTGGAACTTTGTTTTTTTGCGCCTGCTTTCAAAATGATTCTCAGTGACAAAAGGCAAAGGTTAACTGTGGAGAATTTAGAAAAAATTCTGGTGGTGTACTGTGCAGATAATTATAATAAAGTCTGAGAATGGAACTGAATTTCAATAACTTAAAATGAGTAATCTTGATATCAATAATCATTATTTCATTAGTTTCAATGTATTAAATTTGTGCAGCTCTGTTTATAAATATAATATAGTATTCTTTTTTAATGTTTAAACATACTTTTTTGTGCGTATTTTAGTGTATAACTAAAAATTTCAGTGAAAGAAATAAGTATGATACCTTGATGTGCCTAAAATGCCTATTTTCATTAAAATAGAGCCTAATTTTACAAATTTTGAACTTATTTTAGGCGCCTAAAACTGCAATTTTTAGTGCCTAAAAATCTGATGTCTAGTGATAATATTAGTGATTCTGAACAAAAAAGTTTATCGATAGATAGATGGATTTATTGATTAATATTATACATACAGATTTTATATTATCATAATTTTCTCTAAAATCCAATGCACGGGTCTTTTGAACGTACGTGCTTTGTAGCCAAAACAAGTCCTACTTTGTAGGTTCCCCCCACCAGTGGCGGCTCCTGCGTATTTCTTAAGAGGAGGAAAGAAGGTAACAGGACGAAATGACATCTTCTTGAATGAAACTTGCTACAAACATGCATACATGTAAGACCAGGTAGTGTTGGGTTTGGCCTTCCCTTCTGTATAGCAATAATCTTTTCTTGTAAACTGAGTTTCCTAAATTTTCCAAAATATATAAAGTTTTCATTTCCATTCATTGTTGAATAATTGCACATATTAACAATTACAAGGAAATTCACCTCGCAGCATTTTTCGAGCACACTACAGCATCACACGTGTTGGAAGAGACTAGCTACTAACACGTAATCGGAACCATGGAAATGGGAATGGGAAATAATCTGAGGAAAGCGAGAACACTGCACCCACCCACGTGGTCTGTGTTGCCACATGTACATTTTACAAGTTCAGTATCACATGCTTTTGAAGAATATCAGTTCTTGTAAAGTCATACCACCATTATTGTTCAAAGTTGCCGGTGGCCAATTTTTTATGTTAGAAATAATGTAGTTTGGGGTACCTACTTTCAATTTCAAATATATTTGTACAAAACTGACAACTTGGCTGTTGCCCTGTCTAATACACAATGAAGTGAATTTCAGGGGCCAAAAAGATCTGCGATACTAAAGTAGAACTACTTCTTCTTTGTTTTATATAAACCCGACTTTAACTATCAAATATCCTTCAAAGTGTCAAACCATGAATAGTAGCCTATAATGAATAATATGTTTGATTCATAATTAAAAAAAATTATATGGTGTCTTTCATAGCGTTGCGTTAAAACTGTTTTTATTGTGCCTCCTCCTAGATAATGTTAGTCTGGTTGAATGCAGCATCGTTAGATGGCAGCGGTAGCGAGCTTGCTGCACGACCAGTCTGTTTCTATTTCCCGCCCATGCGCTGATTCAGAGGAGGATCTCCTCCCTCTCCGTTCATTTACTCGCTTTAAAACTCTGCTTCTTTCTCTGGCCGCTAGTGCGCTGTTGTCTATGTGTGTTAACTGCAGTAAAGGAGGAATGGATTGACTTTCCTCCACACAAACAATCTCGCATCTTTCTCACAGTTTTCTAGTAGCACATGAGCGCGCATCGTTTAAAACTCGATCAACCGAGGTTTTCTTATAGCTGTGAACTTAAATATTATCGAATCTTCCTCGAATTTCAAGACACATATTTTATTTGGTATTTACTTTCAAAAGAAGAAAAATGTGAGGAGGATGTTCCTCCCTTCCCTCCCCCGAGGAACCTATGATTATATCCACTACTCTCTAAAAGAACACACATATTAAAATGGAAATGGCACAATAAAACACATTATATAATATATCCTAACCCAAAAGACATAAAAGTGTACAGTTGGGTGGATACTATTATCCCTTCCTCAGTTCGCGTCACAAACTTCAACAGCTGCAGTTCTAATCTTTCTCGCCTCAAGAGTAACAATCCAGTCTTTTGTTCCCATTCTCTATTTCCCATGAGGTCAAGACATGCAAGCGAACTCCTATTCTGACTTAGCATCCGAGGGTGGTAGATATTTTCTCCGTACATGTTCCAATTCGACACACAGTAATAAAATATGCTTATAGGGATCCTTTTCTTTGCAAAGCGGACAAAGGCGCTCTCCTTCTTCGTTGACAATTTTATTACCCTTCCACGCCCCCAATCTTAGCCACGCTAAACCTGCTCTGCTGTCTTTGTTACAAGAGTTTATGTAGTCACACCTCCCCCAGTTAAGCATGAGATCTGATTGTAAATGTAGTGAGGACTTTTCCGAACATTGGACCTCAATCTCTTGCCTCTCGATATCAATTAAACGCATCTTCACATTACGCCACACATTCCTCCTGTTATTCTCTCCTTTCCCCCACACCCATCCCATTCCTATATGATGCAGCCCTCTTTGCAGTTTATAAACCCACCCCTTTTCCCAACCCTCTCTTTGTTGAACATTTTAGCAAATCGACCGTAGAAGCGACTGATCCCCAAATATAATTTCAACCAGTATTTTATCACCCTAACTTTCATATGAATTACTTCGTTTTGAAGCCCAAACTCCTTTAGCACCCCGCAGTTAGCTGTGCTTTTGCCAATTCCAAGTATTCGTTTCAGGAAGTCCGTTTGTACCTTATTTAGTTTTCCCGCATTTTTCCCAACCCCAAATTTCCGCCCCATACATACGAACATGTCCTGTTCTTAACGGTTTCGGAGAAAACATGAAAACAATGATGAACTGGAAAAGTGCAGGTGATAGTACATTAAAACATTGTTACCTTATGTTCTGTTTAATTGTGTACTTTTCTTTACAGAACATGTTCAAAAAGTCCATTGTCAACTTCAATGCATTTGCAGCTTGTAGACAGGGCTGCTGTGTTGCTGATCTGAGCTGATTCGGATATTCCTTTACTTGAGCAAAAGCATGTAAAATGCGAGCGAGAAGTTCTTTCCTTGTTTCCACTTGGCCCTTGTAAATTTCGCTCTTAAACCAACCTCACACACCAACCCAATGGAGTAAGGTCGGGTGACCTCGGTGGCCAAGAAATGACTCCACCGCGACCGATCCAACGCCCAGAATACGTTTCACTGATCCTACTACAATCTAATGTCATTTTAGTTGCACCTGCATGCGAAAAACGAAAAATTCGAGTGAAATTCACAGGGAAATATTGGAGATGAATGGCGCTTGAAACATCTCCATGTGGTGCAGATTCTTCGAAGGAGTCCGCCGACGAAGCACGTTCCGGTCGACCAGTGACCGTTGCAACACCACCCAATGTCAGATGCATCATTAAGGCGGCAATCACCCACCCTACAGTTCAGCTCTCGCACCATCTGACTTTCACCTCTTCGGACCAATGAAGAAATTCTTAGGAGGACAATGCTTCGGTTCGCATGAAGAAGTGAAATCAGTCATGCGCAGGTGGCTATACGCCCAAAAAACGGAGTTTTATGAACGAGGTGTACTGCATATGTCACGATGGAAGAAACGTGTCGAGAGACTTGGTTCCAATGTAGAAGAATAGATAAAACCTGTAGCTGTCTTGTGCATTATTTCATTTTGTTTACCTATGAAAAACGTTGCCACAAAAATTATGCATTACTTTTCCATCCACCCTCATATGTCGTAACGGCTGAAGAGAAACCACGGAAAAACCAACAGGCACAATGGGTTACGAGCCTACGACCTCCAGGTTGACACAGGAGATCAGACTGACATTGTACAGCAACCATACTTGGGGACGAATTCGAACCCTTGACTCTCCCATCCATACTTACTCACTGGCTTTTAAGGAACCCGGAGGTTCATTGCTGCCCTCACATAAGCCCGCCATTGGTCCCTATCCTGAGCAAGATCAATCCAGTCTCTATCATCATATCCCACCTCCCTTAAATCCATTTTAATATTATCTTCCCATCTACGTCTCGGTCTCCCCAAAGGTCTTTTTCCCTCCGGCCTCCCAACTAACACTCTATATGCATTTCTGGATTCGCCCATACGTGCTACATGCCCTGCCCATCTCAAATGTTTCGATTTAATGTTCCTAATTATGTCAGGTGAAGAATACAATGCGTGCAGTTCTGTGTTGTGTAACTTTCTCCATTCTCCTGTAACTTCATCCCTCTTAGCCCCAAATATTTTCCTAAGTACCTTATTCTCAAACACCCTTCACCTATGTTCCTCTCTCAAAGTGAGAGTCCAAGTTTCACAACCACAAAGAACAACCGGTAATATAACTGTTTTATAAATTCTAACTTTTAGATTTTTTGAGAACAGACCCCTCCCATCCTTGCAATGTCAAATCTGAACCTTGGCCACTGCTTATATCTACAACAGTCTGACAATTGCGTGCGATTATGAAATTCTTGCAGTACTTTTAGAATCAAATTTCTCAATAATATTCGACGAACTTTCGACAGTCTTTCAAAATTGCAAACATTACATCCATTAGAAATCGGTAGACACTAAAAATAATTATGATGTAACGCTATCACATTGCTTATTGAACTGTTGGACTCCGGAATTATTTTCTGACGTCATAATGTCAGGATGTGCCACATCCTGCAACAGATTTGGCAATTGTCTCCGTTGTTTCTGCACGTCGTTGACTGTTGACGTCATTTTACTCACAATACAACGATGTCGTGTGGAATGCAGAAGGCTTTAATTTACCTTTCCAGGCGTCTCCCACTATGTTAAGGCATGTGAGATGCAGGATGCAGTCTTCCGCTTTACGTTTCGGTTTCACTACTCATTTCCTCGTGGTGTGTCTACGTTACAATACTGGGGAAAGCGTAACAAATAGTGATCGTCAGAAGTCGTACTCGTAGCTAAATATGGTGACAGGTATAATTTTGATTATTGTTCATACTATTATAATCATCGCTAGTCTCTTGTTATGCAGCGGTGAAGGCATAGGTTTAACGAAATTGCGATATCAAGCTTTGTGTGCGAATCCCGCCTAGGCTGTCTGTTACTAACGTGATGTTTGTGTTTCGTGATGAGAGAAGCAACATTTTTCCGGAAGTTTTCCTATCTGGCCAAATTGTTGCTATCTTTCGCCCTTAGGATGGACACTGGAAAGTTTTCTTTTCTCAATCGTACTATCAGGGACACGAATGCTTTACCTGCAGACTTACTAAAGGCTTTACCAACACCAAAAATGTATTTAAAAAATAGGCTTAAGGACTTTACTAATAGACGGTAGTATATTATACACACTATTTAAAGGGTGTAATTAATATTTTGTTATTTGAAGTGTCGTATCAGTGAAGAAGTGTGTTGTGTCAGTGAAGTGTGTTGCGTAAGTGAAGTGTGTTTGTGTCAGTGAAGTTTTATAGTTCATAGTGGCAGTGCAAAGTATTTTAACAGTGAAATGTTTTTGAACTTTCAGTCTTTAAACTGTAATTCTCAATTAGATTTCAGTTTAACAGTTGAAAAATTTCATACAACATTAAAAAGAATTGTATTTTCTTAGATATTTAAATTATGAAGAGGTTTATTATGTTTTTACTCTAGTTTTGAAATAATTTTGCATCATTATATTGGCATTTGGCACTATATTAACTGCAATATTATATTCTAGCATCTATTACCGTTATGTATCTTCTTTCTTTCGTTTGTGTTGTTTTTTTTTTTTCTTACCATGTATTTTGTGTATGTATCTGTGTAAGCCACCTGCAATTGGAAGCCGCTTCTGTTGGTGGTGGATTTAAATAAATAAATAAAAAAAAATCAGGATAGAATCAGTGAATTGTGTCGTAGTTCCAGTGCAGTGAGTGAGTTGACAGCGAAATAAGTGTAGTGCTGAAAGGTACTTGTACATGTATTTTTTTTTTTAATTTTTGGTAGGTTATTTTAAGATGCTTTATCAATATCTCAGGTTATTTAGCGTCTGAATGAGATGAAGGTGACAATGCCGGTGAAATGAGTCTGGGGTCCAGAACCGACAGTTACCCAGCATTTGCTCATATTGGGTTGAGGGAAAACCCCGGAAAAACCTCAACCAGGTAGCTTGCCCCGACCGGGAATCGAACCCGGGCCATCTAGTTTCGCGGTCAGACGCGCTGGCCGTTACTCCACAGGTGTGGACCAATCGTACTATCAGGGACTGGAATGTTTACCTGCAGACTTACTACAGGCTTTACCAATAACCAAACATATATTTAAAAATAGGTTTAAGGACTTTACTAATAGACGGTAGTATATTATACACACTATTTAAAGGGTGTAATTGATATTTTGCTATTTATATGTTATATCAGTGAAGAAGTATATTGTATCAGTGAAGTGTGTTGTGTAAGTGAAGTGTGTATCAGTGAAGCTTTATAGTTCATAGTGGCAATGCAAAGTATTTGAACAGTGAAATGTTTTTGAAGTGTTAGTGAAATCAGGATAGAATCAGTGAAATGTGTCGTAGTTCCAGTGCAGTGAGTGAGTTGACAGCGAAATGAGTGTAATGTTGAAAGGTACTTGTGCATGTATGAACATATCATACTCGTGGGTTTTAGTTCGAAGTTAGGGTTAAGATACAAATTAGATTTGCTTTAAATGTTTTTTTAAGTGATCGTGCTTCATTTAATTTAGGATGCTATTATTAATTATTAGTATTTATTATTATTATTATTATTATTATTATTATTAATTGTATTTTTTATTAGTTGTGTTTAATATTAATTGTCATTGAGTGTAATTAGTTACCACTGCCACCGGGTATATATACCCATTTGCAGTGTGAATAAACACATATATACACATACATACATACATACATACATACATGCATACATACATACATACATACATACATACATACATACATACAGCCTCAAGAACTGACATCTATTGCTCATTCAGTATTCTCACTAGTCATCAGCTTATCAAATGTAAGTCGTAAATCGTCTAATCTTTGACGACTGTGTCAATACTAGAGTTGCGACCTTGTAGAATACTGGTCCGGTAGTTCTGGTAGAATATGAAATCGTAGTGGGATTGGTAGCATTGACCAGAAAGGAAACTTTAATGCACGTATAGGAATCGAAGTACTTCTTTTTAAATTAAAGGTTACATAATCATAATAAAACCCAAAGAAATGTCTTTGTACGATACTCAAATCGGGCTCTAAGCTGATTATGAATGTTATAAAATTGTGTGATTGGTAGTTTTGATGTATGTGTAAGATATGAAACATGCATTTGGCTAGAAGTTCCAGATGTGTGGAAATAATACGTGCTGTGTTTCTTAAATAATCATCAGAAACATTTTTCTATCAATAATATTGATGATCTCCCCGGAAACAGGTTGTAACATATCATGTAATTTAAACATGTGACAGGTGGAAAAGTAATTTTGAAGCATTCATTTATGACGATAAATTATTACATTCACTAGCTGAATAAACTTGTGTCCTTGATTAGTCAAATGGTTCTGCTTGTAAATACAGACCTAATGAAATATGCCCCTGAAATTAGTTTCCTTTCTCCTGAAACATGAATTATAGTTTTGTTGGTTACATTCTTATTCTGGAGAGGTATTCAATTATGTGCTATTTTCGTAGCCATTCGTTCAGAAGATTGTGGGCACATATTACATTTAAGGCTATGTTCTCTCATACGAGTAGCCATTGCGTTATGATAAATCGATACGTAGTATTTGTATTTGTCTTCCTTCTTATTGTTAATGGGTTTTGTATCGTACAGCTCCCACGTTTCTCACCTAGGACGCAATCTGGGGATTTTTAATTAAACACTGAGATGCTCCTACCTACAATGTAAACCGTAAGTAATGTCATTAATTTCAGGTGGTTATTCATTGAGTTATTTCAAACAAAAAAGTTCCATACAATTTTGCTCGTTCTTGTTTTCCTTTCGAGATAAAAATTGTTTTATATTAAACATTTCTTAGCGTGTTTTGGAAAAGTCATTAATTTAATTCAGTCAATTTAAGAGGGCAGTGTATTTATGATAATAAACGATTGAAATAATTTTAGTTTTGCCCTTTAAATTATAATAGATTAAAATTTCACTTTTTGAATTAGATTCCTTTCAGTTATAAGCCCCTTTCTCTGCCATAATTTTGTAAAAATATAGGCTATATATTTCTTTTTCCTTCCTTCCCCTTTTTGTTCTCTTTATCAGTCGATGAAATTATTATCATAGCCTTTTTATCGTGAATTTTATTTAATTTTCATATTTCTTTTATTTTTTATTATTATTTAATTACATTCCATTTTGATATTTTCTTCCTTACGTTTTTCCATATTAACCATTTGTACTAAATGAGTTGCTTTCACTATATTCCAATGTATTTTACTTTCTTTTTTTTCTATTATGGTATTGTTTTCATGTTGTTTATTGTCGATTTTATTACGCTATTATTATTTTCTTTGTAATATGTTAGTATTCTGTTCTTTAACTTTTTGTTAAATTTTAACTGCTTGTATACTTTGTGACCTGGTAGAATGTAAGAGAAGGCTCTATGGCCTTAACTCTGCCAGTATAAATAAAGAATTATTATTATTATTATTATTATTATTATTATTAAATGTGCAGAAATTTGATCCGAGCAAATGTAGCTTTTCGTTGTGAAAAGGAATATTAAAATGTTACATTTGTTCGGATCAAATTCTGCACATTTAAAGTACAAAACTAAAATTATTTTAATCGTTTATTACCATAATACATTGCTCTCTTAAATTGACTGAGCATATTGGGAATCACATCAATAGCTTTCACAAAACACGCTATGAAATATTTCATATAGAACAATTTTTATCTCGAAAAGAAATAAAGAATGAACAAAATTTTATTAAACATTTTTTGTTTGAAATATCTCAAAGATTAACTCCCTAAAATTATAGACATTACTTGCGGTTCTTCCAGTATACACTCACTTAGCTTCCAGATCTTTGCGAGGTCAAGAAACATGTGTAGGCCTGCCAGAAAAATATATTTCTAAGTAATAAGGGAACTTCTGTGGTGACTTAATGGTCAGACCTCCTGCCTGTCACGCAGGGGGTCCGAGTTCGAGTTCCGGTCAGGTCTGGGATTTTTCACTTGTGGCGGACAAGGTCGCAGTTGGGATTTTTCTCAGGGTTCTCCCATTTTTCCCCATATTAGGCATATACATCATTTCGTCAACATTTTTCCATTTCGTCATCAATCCATAGCATTCCACGAACGCCGCTGGCAACGAACGGAGAGGGCTGGGACGAGGGAGGTTGCCTGCTCGAAATATGGCTACGCAGCGAACTTTAGTGTAGTCAGCCGGTGTGGGTTTGGGAATGCGCCTAGCTTGAGGGTTAGCGCAATAGATCGTAACAGGTCGCAGTGCTGGGCAATAGTGCCCCCCTCCCGTAAATTCCATTTCATTTCAAGTAATAAGGGAAAACTAATTTGACGTTTGCTATAGAAACTTAACACACAATCAGGTATCTTCTGGAATATTGCATTCCAGAAGAATCTTCTTCTTCTAGTGAAAGTATTAAATAGTCTCTTAAAGAACAAAATTCCATACTTAAAACGAGAATCGAACCCAGGATCTCATGATTTAGTCAGGAATACTGACCGCTGGAACATGAATCCATATGTTACAGAATCTATTTATTTCGTCATTTAATAGCATTAACATACAACATTGCCTGTTATATATGCAACTAGCAGAACTTTAGTATAACATATCTAAGGTTCCAATGTATTCTATGAAAGTTATCATGGAAACTACAGTATTCTACACTACCATTTCGTATTCTATGGTACTCGTAGTTTACCGCAGCTTTATAACCCTAGTCAATACCAAACCAACGCCACCTTCCAACATAAAGGTAAAGTATGGTAAGTAAATAAGTCATTCGGTACAGAGGATCGTGTGATATCTGATAACAATTGGCAACACTGACATGACGGCAATATTTGCTGTTTAGGAACTGTTCTTACGTGACCCTCGCTATAGATGTGATTGTAATAGCAAGATTTAAAATGTTTTTATTTTTGTTTTATTTTAAAATTTCATTTGAACACCTTTGTAGGGTAACTTCCGACCTGAATGATAACAACAGTTGCTTTATCATTGACAAATTTGATATGATGGTAAATACTTAACTTTATCATACTGCAGTACAGTTTCATTCAAGGCCTTGTTGGTTTGCGTTGGATGAAAGATTAATATTCTCAATGTGTAGGAATTGATAGTTCTGACACTAGATGGCACTCAGTAACTAGTTCCTGATACGCCTACTAGATGGCTGTCATAAATCTATTTTCAACAATGGCTTCCAAGTTCATCAGATAAGTACTAGATGACAGTAATGAACGAAGTCTCCATTCGTGTATTTGTTTTATTTCCATTTTATGACTCACATTATGGCAGAGTTCCTACAAAATAGTGAAATTGAAACTGAATGCAAAATAGTCATTCGTGTACTAGATAAGAATATTTCGCTTCCGCTTTCTTTGTGAGAGAGCTCATGCTAATCAGTTACGGAACAATTACGCATCGAGAGAGCGTTGCCATCGTGATGGGCAGTCAACGAACTTAACATTCATTATATACAGATTAGTTGAAAAATCTTCATCAGTTCTTCATTATTATGTTATCTTTCTGTCAACACAACTATGTTTTGTTACTTTCATTATTACATACAAGGTGTTTCAAAAGTAATGCATGATTGCAATTAAAATTGATTAACGAGAGTTTGAACAAAAGTTCGTAAGGATTATTTTTATCGAATCAAAATATTTTTTTCGACTATTGTGCGATTTATGACTTCATCGAGAATATTTTTAAATGACACACTATATATTTTTAATATCGTCTGGAAGAGCATAATATTTTTATACCGAGCGAGTTGGCTCAGACGGTAGCGTTTGAGACTCGTATTCGGAAGGTCTCAGGTTCAAACCCCGTAGTCGGCCAATCTGACTGGGTTTTTCATGGTTTCCCCTCAGTCACAAGGGCAAGTACTAGATGGAAATTTGTATGCCATGATTTATCACCGCGTCAATCACCAATATCTTGGGCATTAATCGAAATCTATAATCAGTTACATAAACACAAAGCCATCTACAACACACAATGAAAGCGGGAACTCAACAATAGTAACAGCAGCCTACTGGTATACCAACAGATGCAAAACATGCGATATGACCACATTATGTTAAAGCGTGTATAAATAATCTTCACAAAAAATTATTATGTAATATTTCATTTGTTTTATACAAAAGAATTAAGATTACGGTCACTATGGTAACAATTTCTTTGCTGGTTAAATTTTCTTAGTCCTTGTGTTATTAAAGCAGTTTTATTGGCGAACACAAAAGAAAACAAGGTGTTCTGGATAGAAAATAATCTTTGTGCGAGATCGTGCGTATTTGCTTGGTTTCCGCACAAAACCAATCCGCGGAAAGTCTAAAATTCCATATTCAGTATTCCCAACCTAACACACATAACAATTTCCCTCTTCTTACCGCTTAAGTGACATATTGATTTTACTGCTTTAGGCTTTTAACATATTATTTTTAGAGACGTTCAATATAGTAATAATTATAAATTGGAAACTTACCACTGCAATTTCACCTAATTGCAATGTTAATTATTGTTTTTAAATATTTGCAAAAATTAAGTAAACTCTACAACTCCACTAAAGTTACTGCATTCGTGATGCAAGTAACATTAAGCCGTGAAGAAATCAACACAAATGTAACAACTAATTTCAATGTGCTGAATTAGATGTCAAAGATATTTTCCATTTCTAAACATCTCCTTGACCGGCAAAATTAACCTTGCCGATGTTATTACTGCAATATGTTATATAAATAATATTGTTAAAATATTGAAATGAAAAATAAATCATTACATAGACTTACCGTTTGTTTTAAGTTCGCATTTATAGACTGGGGGGGAAAAAGACAGACGTATATCACGGCCTGCTGGAGTATACTAAACACAGAAAACATTTTAAAGCAACAATGTTGAAGATAGATATTTTTGTTTTGCAATTTTGCCGTCATTGAACAGAAACCAAGATGGAGATTTCATTGCAACTAATTAGAAATTCCTCTTTCAGGTATGTAATAAACGATCTTCGCACAAAATAATGTACGATACACGAGCGGTATGTTTTCTTTCAATTCTCGGAAATTAAAAAAGCTCAATTACGTTTCACTTTTTCAAACTTTTCCTCGAACATGAAAACTTCAACACACCGCTCTTGTAACGCATATTACTATTCTATGTCTTATGACATGACCATGTTCTCTGAATTTCGCTGTTATACTACAGACAGTTCACTGAAAAATAGGTGAAATATTAGTTTATTTAAATAACCCCTCAACAACTGTCACAAACACATAGTTTGCTACTTTCACATTGATTATATTGTTCCTTAATTAAATTTCATAATTATTTTCTAATTCTCTATCTTGGCTAATGAATTCCTTCGTATTTCTAAACATTATTCTTTCACATATTCTTAGTTCCGTTCAGTCTATTTCAGAGATGGGCATCGTGCCTCACTTGAGAATTTGTGCCTCACTGACCTTCACAGAGCTTATCGCTCTGAGTGACATCAGCTTCACAGTCCCTGTTCCTACCTCACGCAGCTCCTAGGCGTGGGGAGGTTCTATATCAGTTTCATAAGCAATATCAGTGGTGGCATAATGACATTATCAAAGCAGTGTGTACGCGTTAGAAAACGATTATTTCATTAGAAGTGGGAGGAAGAATTTTTTTGCTGTTTAGAAGGGGAGAACATACGATGTATGTTATGCTCGAAAAGCCTATTAGGCATTAATAAATTTAATATACAACGACATTACTCCTTATGTCATAAAGAACATGCTGAATTAGAAGGTAAGACAAATTAAATGTTATTTTTCGTACTATTCCGAAGAAAATTTATGATCTTAACATTAGCATAGTGTACTAAATACGACATTATACCTTAAACACGCTGCATTAAAAGGTAGCCTACGAGGAATTAAATGCTGTTTGTACGTATTATTTCCAAAAGAAATTTATAAAAAAAATATCATATCAAATGTGCGTAGAAAACGAAATATGATTTTCTGAAATTATTTTAGGTCGAGAACGTGCAAATCTATTAAGTAATCTTGAGAAACTCCAGAATATTCAAGAAAATAAACGTAGACAACGTGATGGAATATTATTGGCTAGTTACGCAATTTCTCGCCTGTGATTTAAATCAATTTAATGATGGAGAAACAGTAAAGAGGTTTATGATTAAAGCTGCCGAATTAATTTGCCAAATTGAATAAAAGTTTTCGAGTCTCTCACGTTAACCAAGCGCTTTCCTAATAATTCGCCACTGACCGCCTTAGCGATTACGATAAGGTGACGCAGGTCACAGCAGTTTATATTTCCCATCCTACTCTGCAGTCTCCTCTCCTAGTTAACAAACTATTTCAAATCGAGTGCCTCACGTAACCGAAAATTGTGCCCATGTAGGCCTATGTTCTATTTTTTCATGCCCATATCTCGGACGGTCAAGTAAGAATAAGTACAGTGACTCATATTTTCTCCCGGAAGTTGTTGCTAGTATCAGCGGAAGTTTGTACATTAACGCGTATTAACCGTCCTTATCTGCTATTCATGCAATAATAAAAGAACTAAACAATAACGAGATAAAGCTTGTAGGCGTCTAATACTTTACAATACAGCTGAAGACCGGCTGTGCACAATGGAGTGACAGTTAAAACAAAGAGGAGAAAACATTGCTGTTCTCATCATGGGATTGATGCAATTTATAACAGAGTTTCTCAAATACTCCACAGAAAAAAGGCTCACTTTTATTTTTCTTTCAGATGTTACTAATTAAAATTTTAGTGAAATAAGCGTATTTAATATTCTTTCGAAATTCAACATTTTTAATCGTAAAGTTAAATGGGCTACAATAATCGACAAACGAAAGGAAGAAGGCTATATTATTGACCCAACGGTCGATTCGAAAAACCTGTAAACCAAATAAAGGGTGCTAATATAAAAAAGACACATTATCAATATTTTACTGCGCCTACGTAACAGAAAAATACGGAATTCAATCCTGTAAAATCATCGAAATTCATTTTGGTGTTCGCGGAACGATTTCCAATTTTGCTTTCTCAGTGTTCAGAACTCGGTTAAGAGATGACTCGGTTAAGAGAGAAGTTTAAGTAATATTCCTATTGAATTTGTATTTCCAAGAAACTAGTTCGATTAATTAAAATGTGTCTCAGTGAAACGTACAGCAGAGTCCATACAAGTCAGTTTCTGTCTGATGCTTTTCCAATTCACTGCGGGCTAAAGCAAGGAGATGCTTAGGAAAATATTTCGGGTTAAGAGGGATGAAGTTACAGGAGAATGGAGAAAGTTACACAACGCAGAACTGCATGCACTATATTCTTCACCTGGCATAATTAGGAACATTAAATCAAGACGTTTGAGATGGGCAGGGCATGTAGCACGTATGGGCGAATCCAGAAATGCATATAGTGTGTTAGTTGGGAGGCCTGAGGAGGAAAAAATCTTTGGGGAGACCGAGACGTAGAAGGGAGGATAATGTTAAAATGGATTTGAGGAAGGTGGGATATGACGGTAGGGACTGGATCAATCTTACCAGATGGTGGATCTATGTGAGAGCGGAAATGAACCTCCAGGTTCTCTAAAAGCCATTTGTAAGTAAGTGTCCAGAAGATTTGGACTTTACATCAATCGCTTACAGGAAATGGCTCACAAGTCCTTAAAAACTCCTTAGGCATTCTACACAATAGTAATTAGATGCGGATATTGAAAATACCGCTTAGCAATGTAAGAATTACTCATTCAACATTAAAAATACATTTGAACTACTCGTAAAAACAAATGAATACGAATCCAATACGTCATTCGTGTTAGTTTGTAACCTTGACAACTCTGCTGCCCGTAGACGGAGTCCAACTGCAATTAATGCAGAGGAAAGAAACCTAGTAACGGTACTGCCCGAAAAAAGTAACAGGAGTATGTGCTGGAATCTATTATGGAAACCTTACAATTTGGTGGTATGAGATTTACGTTTCTCGCTCAGGATCTCTACTTAAGTCATCGGCTCTGCTTCACTGATTGATTACCATTATCAACTTGTGCCTTATTAGACCTAAGGCAGGTGTCCCTGATATGGCCATGCTAAGGTTTGAGAATTTTTCTAGCCGCCATTTTGAAAAAAAAATGTAAACCACTTTTTTCTTACTCGTTCTCAGTCTAATGGACTTTCTTAAAACAATTTCCTTTCCCCATAAAATAGCTTTAATTGTCCAAAAAGTCCCAAATTCCAAAAGTCTACCTAGTGGCCATATCAGGAACATGTGCACATGATATGGCCACTCTTGTTCCATGTTCTACAAATCGTGATTGTTTTCAGTTTGATAGCGCAGTTGTGTTAAAATTAAATAATTTTGGTGTAAAATGAATAAAAATGACACTTAATAATCTTTTTTATAATTCAAAAGTGTAGTCAAAACAGGTTTTTCCATAAAAATTAAGTTGTTTTTCTTAAAATACAAAATTTTTGCGTAATCCCAGCTATAAGGCATGTAAATTTGTCAGGTGAAAAAATAAAAATGAAATGAACTTGATATGGCCATGGTGCATTTCATATAGCCATATCAGGAGCAGGTAAGCTTTGACGGAAATCGTTTGATTACGAACAACTCGTAAAAGATACGCCATCAACTACAACACCAATCAACAGAGCATTAAAAACTGAATGGAGTACGATGGTTTTCATGAAACAAGTCTTTGAAAAACATGCATAAAACTAAGGAGACTTACCAGAGAAAAATAAGAAGAGGTCACATGAAAACCGCAAAACAGGCAACTGACGCCATATTGCTCAACCTTACTGGATGGAAAACGATCAAGTGACATACCAGGATGCCCTTTCACTGGATGCTGCTGCAATTTAGCGGATTTTTTGGTTAACTAACTCACAATAGGGGGGTGGCCATATCAGGAACATAGCCATAACAGGAGGATCCACCTTACTAGGATGTCGGCAGGATAGCTATGTCATCACGGATATGACTCCGAATCAGAGAGACTATGACCCTACCTTTCTCCAACAAGGGTCTTCCCCAGGTGAGGAGGTATATATTACCAAGAATTCAGAACGAATGAATGGTAATGAGGAGATATTCGTTACCAAGAATTGAAAATGAATCAATGGAGAGCCTGAACCAAGAATTTTCAATTTATTTATCTTTTTTAACAAAATAAATCTTTAACCACACACCTACAAAGTGGCGCTAACTGAAACTTCATCAAACGGAAGCGGAACTTGGGAGCTTTTGGCTTGAAAATCCATCGCCTTTGTCCAGGATTGAACTCAAAGGCAAAGATTATGACTACTGGAATACCGAAAATGTATGCTATTAACGAACGTACTGGTTATTTCAATTTTTTTAATGGTCAATTTAACTTCGAATGAACCAAGTCCGATTGTACATAATAATAATAATAATAATAATAATAATAATAATAATAATAATAAATAAACAAACACATGTAGTCCCAAACAAAGGAGATAAATCTGCACCCACGCCAGGAATCGAACCACGGATCGTTGCGTTAGGGAAGCACATATACTATTCACGAACGTACTGGATATTTATATTTTACAAATTATTTCAATCCTCTGATTAAGGTTCTGGCTGATATGTACAGTAGTGGCAAAAAAAACCGAACCGACCCTTGTAGATGATTTCAGAGCCTTGTTCACTCCAGAGCACGATAGACTGGTAACTAAGGCTTTATTGGTTAGAATCCTGCCTGGGAAGGAAACTTTTTTTTGTTCCTTATTCAAATTTATTCCCAATACTTTTCGACTGCAGCGATATTTTACTACTTAATTAACTTTTTATTCCCAGAACATGAATTTTACCAGCAATCGAAAAGTATTGGGAATAAATTTGAATAAGGATAAAAAAAAGTTTCCTTCCCAGGCAGGATTCGAACCACGAAAGTCTTAGTTACCAGTCTATCGTGCTCTAGAGTGAACAAGACTCTGAAATTAGCTACAAGGGTCGGTCCGGTTTTTTTTTTTGCCACTACTGTACATCTATTATCAGGGCATACATCTCACTTAACGATATGTGTCAGAGGAAGTACAATAAGTTGTTTTTTATGCATCTGAAGTCTGACTAGTGTAATATGTAGCTAGTCGACGATGTATGCAATGGAGGGGGAAAGGAAATGGTCACCCTACCCCATTATCTCCTGGCATAGTTGCCTCATAAGTGGCGCCTTCTTGGTATCACTTATGAGATTCAGACCTGTCTTCGGACAGTTGACTAAAGAAACAAAATTATTTCAATTGATGACTTAAATAAGAGACACCATTTCAATCACAGCGATGATGAAGATGATGATAAATTCTAGATTAAGAATAATAGGGCATAGAGAATGAGCTAAGTACTCAGGTACACCCATTTCCACACTATCCATAAAAATAAATAATTGATTAAATGGCGATCTTACTCGTGTTAATTGTGTAAGTATGTGCAGCTTACAGCTGTTTCGGTGCTTCTTCACACCTTCCTCAGAGCCTACTAGATCTCGGCGTCATCTCGAACTTCGCTGCCTGTTGTGTGGGTGCGTTCGATTGTTAAAAAATGTTGAAATGTGGTGCCAAATAGTGTGTGTGTTCTGAAATTGATCTGTGTGTTGAGAATTTGATCAGGGTGTGTTTTGGTGTGTCTGTATATTTCATATTGTTCTAGTATGTTGAGTTTTTGGTTTTTGGGTTGTATGTGTAAGATTTCCATGTCTGTAATTATGTTATTGTATGTGTGGTTAGCATTAGTTATGTGTTCGGCATATGTAGATGTATTGTGTCCTCTGGTTATTGCTTTAATGTGTTCTTTGTATCGAGTTCGGAATGATCTGCTTGTCTGTCCTATGTAGAAACTGTCACAACTATTACATGTGAGTTTGTATACGCCTGTGTGGTTGTATTTATTTGTTTGTGTTGTTTGTGTGTTGAGATGTCTTTGTAGTGTGTTTTCTGTTCTGTATGCTATGTTGTATTTCTGTTTTCTTAATGAGGATGCGATCTTGTGTGTGTTTTTGTTTTCGTATGTTAGTGTGATGTATTTCTTGTGTTTGTGTTGTGTTTTGTGTGTTTTTGTGTTCAACATGGATCCATAAAAATTATCATACTTCAGAAATCGAACCTCGATCCCTTTACGATAAAGCGTCAGCTGAGTGTGCAGCGAAGCGGAAAAAAAAAAGGCTGGCAATACATTCACAAGAACTCTTTAAATATTCCATAAAAGAAGCAGTGTAGAGAATAAAAAGAAGAAGCAGGAGGCACATAACCAGTTTGGCATTACCTGACGAGGTAGAGCAGCAGGTGTTTGGGGGGCACGTACACTCCGGCGGCGGAGGGGTCCTCGCCCATTTCCAGGCGCCGGGCGGCCAGCCGCCGCTTCGCTCCGGGTGAGGTGAGGAGACTGGCGCTGGCCAAACTCTCCGCCAGGGCCAGGGACTCGCGGATGTTGCCCAGGGACGGCATCGCGCCTATCCAGTTGTCCATCTGTTCTGACATCTTGATACCACAACTCACACGGTCATACACAGCATCTCCCACAGAGTTCGAGGGTCCAAAACGGCCAGTCTTGTGTATTATTTATGTAGATTTATAGCTAGTAACCAAGTAGCCTTCGTATCAGATATAGATAGATTCTATGCTTCTTTTTCACAGATGTTTCTTCTCTCTTAAGCAATCTTCGTATCTATGTTTCTTTTTCACAATTGTTGCTTCTCTCTATAATGTAGTCTCTCCTACAATAAAACACACACTGACAGATCTTCACAGATACCAAAAACGGCCAATCTTGTGTATTATTTATGTAGATATACAGCTAGTAACCAAGTAGTCTTCATATCAGATACAGGTAGATTCTATGCTTCTTTTTCACAATTGTTGCTTCTATCTATAATGTAGTCTCTTCTACAATAAAACACACACTGACAGATCTTCACAGATACCAAAAACGGCCATTATTTATGCAGATATATAGCTGGTAACCAAATAGTCTTCATATCAGATATAGGTAGATTCTATGCTTCTTTTTCACAGACGTCTCTTCTCTCTATAATGTAGTCTCTCCTACAATAAAACACACACTAACAGATCTTCACAGATACTAAAAACGGTCAATCTTGGGTATTATTTATGTAGATATATAGCTAGTAACCAAGTAATCTTCATATCAGATATAGATAGATTCTATGCTTCCTTTTCACAGATGTTTCTTCTCTCTTAAGCAGTCTTCTTATCTATGCTTCTTTTTCACAATTGTTGTTTCTCTCTATAATGCAGTCTCTTCTACAATAAAACACACACTGACAGATCTTCACAGATACTATAAACGGCAAGTCTTGTGTGTATTTACTTAGATGTTTATCTATGATCCTTTTTCACAGAAGTTTTTTCTTTCTATATGTAGACTCTCTTACATTAAATTGTCTTCCTCAGAGTATTTTCACAAGTTTCTCGGTCTTGAGGACCGTAAGAGGCGTAAAATCAGAGGGTTATTTCTCCTACTATTTAGTCATACATCAACAGCCAACAACAAAACAATCCTCACGACAAATTTTTGTTCAGCTGTTCAACGAAAGTTGGCAATGTCATTAGTACAAAACATGAAATGCTGGAAATTTCCTCCTCTATTATACATGCACAAATATAAAACCAAAGAATATATTATCATGTAAATGTCCCTTTGTTGCAGCTATTTCACAGAAATCTCAAAATGTCTTCAGCACAAAGAAATTAAAAATTATTACAAAGAGTTCTGTTAAAGGATGTCTTCACTAACGTTTATATATTCGTATATCGACAGCTCACAATGAAGAAAAACGTATTAGAATATGTTTGTAGTCTTCTTAATATCGCTGCTACAAATAAGAAAAAACACCATCACTAGATCCACAGCAAGGGCGGGAAACTGTAAAATTTTCTCTCCACTGTTCACAACACACATCAGTAACGATAGAATCTTCTTGAAGTGTTTATCTTCCACTGCTCGTTCAAAGAATTTTGTAATGTTGTTGGCAAACTTATCAAGGACACTGCCAAAACACTACTAACTGGTCCAATACGAGATACGAAAAACGCCACTAACAGATCTATTCTTGATGCCGAACACGCAATGTCTTCTCGGTGTTTGTTCAATTAAAAATTGATAAAAAAATACTCCCATTGGGGTTTAGCGTAACAGTTAATGCATTAATCTTTGAAATGTTACTCGTAAATAATGTATTTAAAAAAATTTTAAAGTCACAGAAGATTTTGTTTTCTTGTTGGTTTACGTCTGACAAGCTTAACACATAGTAGTCACTACTGTTTAGAAATTTTATTAGGAGAGCGTGGAATAATATAATAGAAATATATTTATAATAAAAATTAGGTAAACGTTTGCATGCGATTATCCTAGTACTCGATAGTCATTAAAATTCATAATCAAATTTAAGTTCTTGTTTTACAGCACGACACAAAAAATTAAGTTTATTATATATTGGTACACAAATCTAGCGGTATAAAAACTTGAAATGAATGTTCCATGTAAGATTTAATTGAAGATTTATTATCTAAAAATCCACGGTAAATAAACTTTTTGCAACGTTTTTCTTACAAAGCACCATTAACAAATACATTAAGTTTTGTTCCCATGGTAGAATAGAAGAGTCCTTTACCGTTCAAGGAAGCCTAACAACACAGTCCGTGTCCTTTTAAGTTCGAACCTATTTCCAAATACTTGACTTTCTCTTGACCCTGCAGTTCCACAGACAGTTACGAAGTGAGTACAATGATCACTAACAACCACGTGGGTTCTTCCATCTTGACTCACTCACGGTTCCTTGAAATCACTTACTGCCTGTTAAGAAAAGAGAACAATTGCATTTTATGTACGCCGTAACTTGGCCTCGTAAACAATACAGTGTGTGGAACATTATCTGGACCTGCAATCAGTTCTGTTATATGATTGTATGAAAAGTGCTTTGTATTCAATGAGTTCAGCTCTATGAGTTGCTAGAAATCACAGAACAAATGTTTTGTATAAAGAAGTTATCACAACGAGTAAGGTAATTAAAAATAGAATGTTTTAACTTCAAGAATATTAAAATTAATAACAAATTTAAGTGCCTTAAGTAACAATTTAATGATCAATTAATTACAGATTGAGAACTATAAAAAATGATTTTCACTAAAGCCAATTACTTGCTTCTCAATATTAATATTTCAATTAAATTTAAAAATATGTCAACTAAAGAAACATGCCAAAAATTTTGTATTAAACTTGGTAAAATTTCTATTAATAATATATTCTTTTTACCTGAAACTATTTATAAATTCCAGGACATGTTAAAATGCGTCACGACAATAAATAAACTAGTTCATATATTTTTATTTATTTATTTATTTATTTATTTATTTATCTATTTATGTATTTATCTATTTACTTATTTATTTATTTTTTATTTATTTATTTATTTATTTATTTATTTATTTATTTATTTATTTATTCATTTATTTATTTATTTTGCGAATTTAAGGTCATTATACATACTTTTCCACTCAGTCACTGGATTTAAATGTTACGAGGGAGAGTCAAAAGTAACCTTAATAATTGTTTTATTAATTGAATACGTACAATAAGACTACAAACACTTCATCACTTTTGAACATAGTCCCCAGTACGTTCAATGTAAGTGTTTCTATTATACTATGTTGAAAGTGATGAAATGTTTGTAGTCTTATTGTACATATTCAATTAATAAAACAATTATTAAGGTTACTTTTTGACTCCTTCGTATGTATATTTACAGTACAACTATAGAATAGATCTTAAATGAGCGAAACCATCAATCCCACCTGATCTAAAACGTGAGAAAATCAAATTAATATTAAAATATACACTGTACACATATTTCCGAGATAAATATTATGCACAGTTTCAACTTTAAGACCTTCAGAAAACAATGTCTTAAATTTGTATATTTTAACGACTGATTTTAGTTAACTCACTTTTTTAATTCGAAACTAAAAATGAAATAACTTATTCCGATTTAAAAAAAATATAAAAATACAATTACAACTTAAAATATCCATTTCATGAATTTTTAAAGTGATTAAATTAACTTTCTATCTCATTATTACAAAATTAAACAATCGATTAGTCTATAGCTGAAGGTTTCAGTACTTATTACAGTGAATTATCAAGTTTTAAATAGATTGATACTTCAGTCATAATTACTTTTTTTAATAAACTAATGTAGATTTAATATTGTTTTTATCATAAACGTCTAATTAATATAATTGTTCATTAAATTTTAAGCAAATTTATTATTAGTATTCCTTAATTAGAAATAAATTCCATGGTGTTCGGGTAAAGGGAATTAAGTCATTTTTTGTGCAAATGGAGTTTTGTTCTCCAGATGAATACACAAGTTAAATTCTACAAGTAGGTGTGCAAAAAAAAAAACAAACAAACAAACAAACAAAAGAATACTAGCATTTGACATGCTTTATTTGTGTAGAAAATTATTTATTATAATGATCCTAAATTTAATTTTCATGTATCTTACATGTCATTTTTAAGGTTAATCTCCCTTTACCCAAACACCATCGAATTTGCGTAAATTTTAATAAGTTGTTTGTAAAATTTTATAAACATTGAAAACATTCATTCTGCGTATTTCTATAAAAAAATCACAACTTACCCACAATAAAGCAATTTTTTATTAATAAAATTACTCTGTAAAAAGCTTTTGCAAAATCGAAAAACACTACTCTTCATATTTACTTTAAACCAAGGTAATTTCTGCTAGATTTAAATTATTTTTATCAAGAAAGCACACTTGAAATTAATCATCCGAATCTTTCTCATAACTAATTTAAAAGTCCAGTGTCAGTATTGCCCACAGATTTAGAAAACAGAACTGGTCAAGTCCACGTACCTAAGGCAGGCGTTATTCCAGTCAGCGTACATTAATCGCTCGCACACTCTCTCTCTCTCCAGTTCGGAGACGGAATAAGCGCGCGGTACGGTAACTCTCGCTATATGTAGCTTAGCCTTGTGATCTTTCACCAGCCTCTCTCAGGTACGGGAAGGAGGGACTCGCGTATCAATGGCCTCTACTCCGCGTGGCCGTCAAACTCTTGAAAGAGGACACCCCCCACCCCTCTGAAATGAAGTCATAATAAATTAACTACGCGCTCTGAGACGACCTTGGGGCAGGGCTCGCAACTGTAACAGTACCTGTTCTGTATCAGAACAAAGCCTCCAGGGTCAAGCGGCAAGTGCGTTACGCAGCAGAACGCACCGTGTTCCTTTGAAGACGCGGCACTGGGTTCGAATTCCGGTCAAAGCTTGATTACGTTCGATGCTACTTCTATTACAGTGATCTGTTAAGTCTGAAATTGCTTTACTTCCCTTTAAACGCTCTTCATTTTATGTTGCACTTCATTTCGTTTCAACGCTCTTAAATTTCATCTTACTCTTCTTTTCATTTAAACGCTCTACATTTCATTATATTCATTTAAATGCTCCATTTTATCATACTCTTAATTAAACGCTCTACATGTTATCATACTCTTCATTAAACGCTCTTCATTTCATCCCATTCGTCTCCCGCTCTTCATTTCATCTTACTCTTCTCTCCATTTAAACGCTCTCAATTTCATCATACACTTCTTTTCACTTAAACGCACTCTATTTCGGTTTACTCTTGTTTTCTTCGTTTCAATTCTCTCCATTTCATCTCACGCTTCTCTTCATTTAATCGCTATTTCGGTTTACTCTTGTTTTCTTCATTTCAATTCTCTCCATTTCACCTCACTCTTCTCTTCATTTAATCGCTATTTCATCTTACTCTTGTTTTCTTCATTTCAATTCTCTCCATTTCATCTTCCTCTTCTCTTCATTTAAACGCTCTCAATTTCATCATACTCTTCTCTTCAATTAAATGCTCTCAATTTCTTTATCCTTCTCTTCATTTAAACGTACTCTACTTCGTTTTACTCTTGTTTTTTCATTTCAATTCTTTCCATTTAATTTTATTCTTCTCTTCATTTAATCGCCATTTCATCTTATCTTGTTTTCTTCATTTCAATTTCTCCATTTCATCTTACTCATTTCTTCATTTAATCGCTATCAATCTCTTGTTTTCAATTCCATTCTCTCCATTTCATCTTACTCATCTCTTCACTTAATCGCTATTTAAGTCATCTTACTCTTGTTTTCTTCATTTAAATTCTCTCCATTTCATCTTACTCTTCTCTCCATTTAAACGCTCTCAATTTCATCATAACCTTCTCTTCACTTAAACGCTCTCAGTTTCATCGTATCCTTCTCTTTATTTAAACGTTATTTCATCTTACTCTTGTTTTCTTTATTTAAATTCTCTACATTTCATCTTACTCTTCTCTCCATTTAAACGCTCTCAATTTCATCATAACCTTCTCTTCACTTAAACGCTCTCAGTTTCATCGTATCCTTCTCTTTATTTAAACGTTATTTCATCTTACTCTTGTTTTCTTTATTTAAATTCTCTACATTTCATCTTACTCTTCTCTCCATTTAAACGCTCTCAATTTCATCATAACCTTCTCTTCACTTAAACGCTCTCAGTTTCATCGTATCCTTCTCTTTATTTAAACGTTATTTCATCTTACTCTTGTTTTCTTTATTTAAATTCTCAACATTTCATCTTACTCTTCTCTCAATTTAAACGCTCTCAATTTCATCATACTCCTCTCTTCACTTAAACGCACTCAATTTTATCGTATCCTTCTCTCCAGTTAAACGTTCTCAGTTTCATCATACTACTCTCTTCAATTAAACGCACTCAATTTTATCGTATCCTTCTCTCCAGTTAAACGCTCTCAGTTTCATCATACTCTTCTCTTCACTTAAACGCACTCAATGTTATCGTATCCTTCTCTCCAGTTAAACGCTCTCAGTTTCATCATACTCTTCTCTTCACTTAAACGCACTCAATTTATTCGTATCATTCTCTCCATTTAATCGCTATCTACATATTTCGTCTGAATCTTGTTTTCTTCATTTAAATGCTCTGCATTTCATCTTACTCTTCTCTCCATTTAAACGCTCTCAATTTCATCATACTCTTCTCTTCACTTAAACGCACTCTATTTCATCGTACCCTTTTCTCCATTTAAAATCACTCAATTTCATCATACTCTTCTCTTCACTTAAACGCACTCAATTTATTCGTATAATTCTCTCCATTTAATCGCTATCTACATATTTCGTCTGAATCTTGTTTTCTTCATTTAAATTCTCTGCATTTCATCTTACTCTTCTCTCCATTTAAACGCTTTCAATTTCATCATACTCCTCTCTTCACTTAAACGCACTCAATTTTATCGTATCCTTCTCTCCAGTTAAACGCTCTCAGTTTCATCATACTCTTCTCTTCACTTAAACGCACTCAATGTTATCGTATCCTTCTCTCCAGTTAAACGCTCTCAGTTTCATCATACTCTTCTCTTGACTTAAACGCACTCAATTTATTCGTATCATTCTCTCCATTTAATCGCTATCTACATATTTCGTCTGAATCTTGTTTTCTTCATTTAAATGCTCTGCATTTCATCTTACTCTTCTCTCCATTTAAACGCTCTCAATTTCATCATACTCTTCTCTTCACTTAAACGCACTCAATTTATTCGTATCATTCTCTCCATTTAATCGCTATCTACATATTTCGTCTGACTCTTGTTTTCTTCATTTAAATTCTCTGCATTTCATCTTACTCTTCTCTCCATTTAAACGCTCTCAATTTCATCATACTCCTCTCTTCACTTAAACGCACTCTATTTCATCGTACCCTTTTCTCCATTTAAAATCACTCAATTTCATCATACTCTTCTCTTCACTTAAACGCACTCAATTTATTCGTATCATTCTCTCCAGTTAAACGCTCTCAGTTTCATCATACTCTTCTCTTCACTTAAACGCACTCTATTTATTCATATCATTCTCTCCATTTAATCGCTATCTACATATTTCGTCTGACTCTTGTTTTCTTCATTTAAATTCTCTGCATTTCATCTTACTCTTCTCTCCATTTTAAACACTCTCAATTTCATCATACTCTTCTCTTCACTTAAACGCACTGTATCTCATCGTACCCTTTTCTCCATTTAAAAGCACTCAATTTCATCATACTCTTCTCTTCACTTAAACGCTCTCAATTTCATCGTATCCTTCTCTTTATTTAAACGCTATTTCATCTTACTCTTGTTTTCTTCATTTGGACGATCTCTAGAGGGCCTGGATCTGTCAGAATACAAAAATTGAATCCTTGATGACTGATTTCTGATTAGTTAAGTTGTAAGAAATCGGTGCAGAAGAGCGCTGAAACTCGGCGCGGACTGCAATTATGTGCGGCGTGGCAGTGTGGGTGAGAGAACGATGCTTATTGTCAGCAGTGATATCACTAGAGCTGCTAGTGTTCCGGTAATTTAATTGAGCTTAACCAATGTTTCCGGTCATGATAATTATCTCATGGGAAGAAACGTGAGTTTAAAAGCGGAATTAAATTGCCGAAGAAAATTATTAGCTAGGTAATCCCACGCGAACATTTCTCAGCCAATGAACGAGCTCACTGAGCTACATTGACTAATGAGAATTGAATTACACCAATAGTTAAAAACATGCAGCTCATAATTAATAAGTGATTGTTTTTCCTCCTACGTTCATTTGTTTTATTTGTATTGTTTCAGCAATCGAACGATGATGTCAGTCTCGCAGTCTTAACATGCCACAACAATTAATTACAATAATTACACAATTAATTATTTTAACTAACAATGGTTTACAACAAAATTAAACATGTTCAAAATTATAGATAAGCAATAATAAAATCGTTGAAAAGTAAGTATTGCTACAACCTAAAATCTTCAGTTGGGTTTATTCCAAGGAGCGCTTTATTCCTATCTCAGCTTCAACTGTTTTTCTGGATCTGTAAAAAAAAAAAAAAAAAAGCTATGTCGTAAGTAGACGTTTCTATAGCAACTGGTCATTTGATGGAATAGCCCCATATGCCCAATGCTGTTTTCTTAACGTGGAATACTCTATAGTTATAATATCCTCGAATGTTTAGTTGTTCGGAAACGGTGGTTCCCAAACTCTTTTAAGGTATAAGCCACTTTTAAACTAGATTTCTCTTCGTGACTTCCCACTAGCGTAACGGTACTTAACCCACTTCGAAAATTACAAAATTCTTTAAAATTGAAAACAATGATATTTTACTCAACATCAGTGAATACCACCAAAAATATCGACCAAAATAGAAGTATATAGTGCAACAATTACAGGAAATATTACATAAACACCATTTATAGTAGCTACTTCACATTATTACCGCAGTGGCGCTGCTGTAATAGTTCAATACAAATCGAAAATGATGCTTGAGCCTTCTGTTATTCAACGGATTTGTACAAGAAATTGGGTTCTGGTGGACATCATTTGAAGAAATTGATTGATTTCAGCATGTTAAAGAACTCATGATAAAATTTTGCTATATATTATACGAAATATCGAGTTTTTGTTTTTACGGACTTGCAATTAAGTTTGCACAATTAAAAGAAATAGCATTTTCAATATTTTCCAGAAAAAAAACAATTATCATAGTTACAGATGGATAATGGATCCGTTTTTAGGCAGTTGCGTTTGACTGAAATTTAAAACTGTGGAAAAAATATATTGAACTAGGTACTTGCACTTATTAATGGAAAGTTGAAACAATTTCTTCTTTTCGCACAGCGTAGATCAGATTTAGATCAAAAGAATGCAGGAATACCTCGTTTTGCAAAAAAGCTTTTAAATTTTTTAAATTTCCAATCTCGTACAGACGTGGACAAATTATTAGACTAAAACATTTTTCTTGAAAACATAATATAATTCGTCATATCAACTATCAGTCTAATTCACAGACTCTCTATTGTTGTAAATATGATTATTTCCAATGGTTAAATATATTTTGTCTGGCTGTGTTGGTACTACTGTTAAATGTTATGTTTTATTTAACGACGCTCGCAACAGCAGAGGTTATATCAGCGTCGCCGGATGTGCCGGAATTTTGTCCCGCAGGAGTTCTTTTATATGCCAGTAAATCTACTGACATGAGCCTGTCGCATTTAAGCACACTTAAATGCTATCGACCTGGCCCGGGATCGAACCCGCAACCTTGGGCATAGAAGGCCAGCGCTATACCAACTCGCCAACCAGATCGACGGTACTACTGTTGTTTTAATGATATACTGCAGAAGATATTCAACAGTCTGTTCTCCCATGGCCTGCAAGAAGACCGGACATGAACGAAATAGAAAATCTGTGATCTATACTGAAGAAGAAAGTGAACAAAAAGAGACTTACAACAAAACATGGACTAATTTAAGCACTGTCTGATATCTGGCTAAATGATGCTGATATTCAAAGAAAGTGTCAAACTTTGGTTTCCAGCAACCCTGACAAAATCAACGTGTTAATAAAGAATAAGGGGATGTTCACAAAATATTAGTAACCTCCAGACTCAATTTTGTGCTCATCATTTCTGTGCAAAAAACAATTTTGTTCATTATTTCTGCCGGTAAATACAGCTTTGTTGCACATATAATTAATTTAGTCTATTTGTACACGCACACACGCACGCGGCACGCGCGCGCGCGCACACACACACACACACACACACACACACACACACACACACACACACACGGTTAGTTAAAAGTCCCGCACCACTTAAATAACTTTTGAAGCATACGGTTCAGTGACATGAAACTTGGTATATGGGGATAACAATACTAAGAAACTCAATAATGGCATTACCGAGTTTTTTCTACTTCCGGTTTAACCGGAAGTAACTCCAACTCTCTTATTTTAAATGGAACACCCAATATATTATTTTATTTTTGAATAAAGCTCATTAAAAGCTTTTCAAAAAGTACCCACACTTGATACTTCTGTACAAATTCAGTGTTGCTAAGTCAAGAAAACAGAAAAGTGTATCGAAAATTAAAATAATAAATTCACTACTCAAATAACTTTTGAAGCATACGGTTCAGTGATATGAAACTTGGTATGTGGGGATAACCATATACTAAGAACTCAATAATGGTATTACAGAGTTTTTTCTACTTCCGGTTTAACCGGAATTAACTCCAACTCTGTTATTTTTAATGTAACACCCAATATATGTTTTTATTTTTTAATAAAGCTCATTAAGAGCTTTTCAAAAAGTACCCACACTTGATACTTCTGTACAAATTCAGTGTTGCTAAATAAAAATGGAAGTGGTGCAAGATATTCCTAAAACCTGGTTAAACCATTCCTTAAATGGTTTCTATGATCGAGTGACACATTGTAAAGCAGCTGAGGGCTACCAATTTGAACACATAATTTAGAAGGTGAGCTAGCTTTGTTTCGTTTTTGTTAAGGAAGGAGTATTTTATTATTTTAATATTCGATACACCTTTCTGTTTTCTTGACTTAGCAACACTGAATTTATACAGAAGTATCGAGTGTGGGTACTTTTTGAAAAGCTCTTAATGAGCACTGACTTACTTACTTACTTACTTACTTACTTACAAATGGCTTTTAAGGAACCCGAAGGTTCATTGCCGCCCTCACATAAGCCCGCCATCGGTCCCTATCCTGTGCAAGATTAATCCAGTCTCCATCATCACACCCCACCTCCCTCAAATCCATTTTAATTTTATCCTCCCATCTACGTCTCGGCCTCCCTAAAGGTCTTTTTCCCTCCGGTCTCCCAACTAACACTCTATATGCATTTCTGGATTAGCCCATACGTGCTACATGCCCTGCCCATCTCAAACGTCTGGATTTTAAGTTCCTAATTATGTTAGGTGAAGAATACAATGCGTGCAGTTCTGTGTTGTGTAACTTTCTCCATTCTCCTGTAACTTCATCCCTCTTAGCCCCAAATATTTTCCTAAGCACCTTATTCTCAAACACCCTTAACCTATGCTCCTCTCTCAAAGTGAGAGTCCAAGTTTCACAACCATACAGAAGAACCGGTAATATAACTGTTCTATAAATTCTAACTTTCAGATTTTTGGACAGCAGACTGGATGATAAGAGCTTCTCAACCGAATAATAACACGCATTTCCCATATTTATTCTGCGTTTAATTTCCTCCCGAGTGTCATTTATATTTGTTACTGTTGCTCCAAGATATTTGAATTTTTCCACCTCTTCGAAGGATAAATCTCCAATTTTTATGTTTCCATTTCGTACAATATTCTGGTCACGAGACATAATCATATACTTCGTCTTTTCGGGATTTACTTCCAAACCGATCGCTTTACTTGCTTTAAGTAAAATTTCCGTGTTTTCCCTAATCGTTTGTGTATCTAAATGAGCACTATTCAAAAATAATAAAAAAAAACTCTCTTAGTTTAAATGGAACACCCAATATATGTTTTTTTTTTCTAAATGAGCACTATTCAAAAATAAAAAAAATAAACATATATTGGGTGTTCCATTTAAACTAAGAGAGTTGGAGTTACTTCCGGTTAAACCGGAAGTAGAAAAAACTCGGTAATAGCATTATTGAGTTCTTAGTACGGTATATGGTTATCCTGATATACCAAGTTCCATGTTACTGAACCGTATGCTTCAAAAGTTATTTAGGTGGTGCGGGACTTTTAACTAACCCTATATATAAGCTTATATATACACACACACACACACACAAGGTGGGGCAGAATGAACTACATAAATATTCTACATATCTCTACTAAATTTAGTTTCACTATGTGGACTCCTTGCCATTTCAACCCGTGTCTCCAGAGTGGAAGGCCGACTCTTGAACCGTAGCCTATGAAAAGTATTTAAGATATGAATATCTGTGTCTTGAGTGGCTATCAGCGACGACAGTGTTCAAGGCGAACCCCTGCAAATACCATTCTCTTCACATTTGTTCTACTCTGATACCCATGTTATATTTCATAATGTAAAACTGTAGACCATTTAGTCACACTGGCCAATACTAAAACTGCTTACTTGCACAAGATTCAAAATGTACACTTTATTGCTAACAATTTATCAACCTGACTGCAATAAACTTTTTGCTAAATGTTTTCTGCTAGCCTTAAGAATCAACTTGTTTGTCTTCATGCAATTAATCCTTTTGAGATTTCATAACATTTAATAAACGCATTAACAAAAGGAAGAAAACATTCCTGTTAGGGCATCTATCACTGTAGGAAGACAGAATTAGAACATCTGTGTCAAGTAAACGCTTCACTGAAACAGTGATCTAACGCACACTAACGATTCTTATTATTTACTTGTTATATGCCGGTGAAATGAGTCCGGGGTCCAGCACCGAAAGTTACCCAGCATTTACTCATATTGAGTTGAGGGAAAACTCCGGAAAAAACCGACCGGGAATCGAATCCGGGCCACCTGGTTTCGCGGCCAGACACGCTAACCGTTACTCCACAGGTGTGGGCGTGTTATTACCATACATTTTTTATGTTAGAGAGTCTCACTTATATGTACAACCAATTAGGTTTTAGTTGAGAAGTTATGTTTTTATTGATAACTAGCCGTACCCGTGCGCTCCGCTGCACCCGTTAGAAATAAATATAAAGTAATTACATAATTAAAATAGGACATTTGATCCAGGGAACATTCGTGTTTGATAGAAGGATAAATCGTTTAATATGTTACTTAATTTAAATTGTATTTTAATAATTAAAATGCGATCATTTTGGTCCAGAGACACTCATTTGGTGCAATGACAATTCCTTTAACCTGTTTCTAATTTTTATTACATGCAGCCATAGTTTAATGAAGATTGACATCATTTAGATTTAATGTGTATATTTTATTTTACCTGTTATAGGTTTCCATTGAATTATGGTAATAACTTAATTTTAACCCTTGTTTTCTACGTATTCAGTAAATGGCGCTTGGCCCACTACGGTTCTGAACCCTTCAAATAACTTAAATTATATTATATAATATTACATTACATATATATTATATTATATTATATTATATTATATTATATTATATTATATATTACATTACATTATATTATATCAGAAGTTACTGTAATAACATTATAGCATTATGTCCATCTAGAGAAACTACACTTTCCAATGATGAAATAATAATTAATTATACAAATCGGTTAATTTAGCTTCCGATATTACTTCATACAAAACAGAAACATTCTCTGTAGGCTATCTTTCATAGCTTTCGACTGTTGCTGTCCAAGGCCCCTTATATACGAAGTCATTTATTTTTTATTTCATTATACGGCCTTAGATGGTAGTTATTTTAATTTTAAACTCATTTATCTCATTAAATATCAGTCCTATCCAAATTTTTCAAAGAATAACACTTATCGAAAATTATTTTTAAAGAAACTTTTGTTATGTAACATGTTTCACAAAAATCAATAATAAGCGAGATATTTCGATTTATTTAATTCAGACCCCCTTATAATCCCCCTTTTAAATAATGTATTTTGAATGCCATATAGCCTAAAATCTAAGTTACAACGAACTTAATTTATATTCCAATTTTCATCGAAATCCGTTCAGCCATTATCGCGTGAAAAGGTAACAAACATACAGACAGACAGACAGACAGACATACAAACAAAAATTTCAAAAAAAGCGATTTTCGGTTTCAGGGTGGTTAATTATATATGTTAGGATCAATTATTTTTGGAAAATCGAAAATTACCAGAAAAATTTCGGCTACAGATTTATTATTAGTATAGATTATTATCCTTCTTAAATTCCATGTATTGTGGGTCCCTATCACCACGGCATGGCGCGTCCTCAGGTTGCGGATCGAGGAGACGGCCTCCAGATATGGAGGGTAGCTGCGAATATATTGAATAAGCAGTCGTGGACAGCCGATAAGGGGTGGTCCTCCAGCTTGGGGGTTTGGCGAAAGACTAACTACCCATCACCGTAAGAAAAAAACTTGTTACGAAACCTCAGAATAAGCCAGGCGTTTGAGATGGGCAGGGCATGTAGCACGTATGGGCGAATCCAGAAATGGAACTCTCTGCCGCCTGAAGTCAAGGGCTGCCGAACGTTGAAATCTTTCAAATCCAAGTTAGAAAATTATCTTATGACGAGATGCCAAACTAACTTACTATTATGACAAGTGTTGTATTGCTGTTTCCACGTATTCACATTTTTTTATGTTCTAGTGATATTTAACTTATCTTACATTTTTGTTTTCATATTTTCCGATAATGTGATAACTTGAGCTGTATATAATCATAATTTTCCTTACTGTGTGTACTTAAAAATATTGTATTCATTGTATGCTTTGTACTGCACTATTTTATTATTATTATTATTATTATTATTATTATTATTATTATTATTATTATTATTATTATTATTATTATTAGTATCATCCAGTCTGCTGTCCAAAAATCTGAAAGTTAGAATTTATAAAACAGTTATATTACCGGTTGTTCTTTATGGTTGTGAAACTTGGACTCTCACTCTGAGAGAGGAACATAGGTTAAGGCTATTTGAGAATAAGGTGCTTAGGAAAATATTTGGGGCTAAGAAAGATGAAGTTACAGGAGAATGGAGAAAGTTACACAACGCAGAACTGCACGCATTGTATTCTTCACCTGACATAATTAGGAACATTAAATCCAGACGTTTGAGATGGGCAGGACATGTAGCACGTATGGGAGAATCCAGAAATGCATATAGAGTGTTAGTTGCGAGACCGGAGGGGAAAAGACCTTTAGGGAGGCCGAGACGTAGATGGGAAGATAATATTAAAATGGATTTGAGGGAGGTGGGATATGATGATAGAGACTGGATTAATATTGCTCAGGATAGGGACCAATGGCGGGCTTATGTGAGGGCGGCAATGAACCTCCGGGTTCCTTAAAAGCCAGTAAGTAAGTGAATTGTTTCTTTTTTAGTGTTCCTTATTATTATTATTATTATTATTATTATTATTATTATTATTATTATTATTATTATTATTATTATTGAGATGGGCAGGGCATGTAGCACGTATGGGCGAATCCAGAAATGCATATAGAGTGTTAGTTGGGAGGCCGGAGGGAAAAAGACCTTTAGGGAGGCCGAGACGAGATGGGAAGATAATATTAAAATGGATTTGAGGGAGGTGGGATATGATGATAGAGAATGGATTAATATTGCTCAGGATAGGGACCAATGGCGGGCTTATGTGAGGGCGGCAATGAACCTCCGGGTTCCTTAAAGGCCAGTAAGTAAGTAGGCCTAAGTAAGCAAGTATTATTATTATTACTATTATTATTAAATTATTAAAATAACTTAACAGTGAGTAATTTCCATTATAATATTTGACGAGACAACCCACATTTCCATTATTCAAGTTCCTCGGACCTAAGAATTACGAACGGGACACAATACTGAAGTTGGTTACAATAATTCCTAGGAAAGTGTGCGTTTCATATTTCAGCTGTGGGTTAGTTAGATCACTTTCTCGCTGAATAACTCCACTCTTCAGTCTTGTTAACACTTAGCACTCAGCCAGGTGTTCGCTTTATGAATTCTATGACAGATATCAAGCATGATTCTCTTGCATAACGCTGAAAGCCCTTGAAAATTCTGACCTTAGTCTATATCTGGATTATCCAGGCCTGACGCCAAACAGGGCGTGATTCCCACGACATGACATCGGCATGGGCTGTCACGCAGACAGTCCGAGTTCGACTCCCGGTTAGAATTAAAGTTTTTCATTAAATATCCATATCTAATTGAAGGATTTAGTGAAGAACTGTTTTTCGAACATAGGAGGAGTGATAGTAGGAGAGAGAAAAATAAACTGCCTAAATTTACTGTTAATATGACATTGTTGTTTACTCAGATATGCTATCTACTGTCCGTTCATGTGGTTTTAGAATGGGGGGGGGATCACGTGACAATTACTTAACTAGGCCATTTTATTTAAATTATTTTAAAAGTTGTATAATATTACGTACAAGCCCAATTCCTAACAGAAAATGTTTTCAGAAAAGAGCTAAGACAGCCCAGCCACTAGTCTTTACAGAGGGGCGAGCAGAAACGGGTGGGGAAACCGGGATGCGAAGAAGAGATGATACTAAGGGATATGCTACTGGAGCTAAATGACAGCTGTGAGCAGCATGGGAAGAAATTAAATGCAAACAGACGAAGGTCATGGTTGTCTGAAGAAAAATAATAAAGAAGGTAAACTTGCGAATTCGAAATGAGGTAGTAGAGCAAGTGGACAGCTTCAAATACTTGGGATGTACTATAAGCAGTAACATGAGCTGCTGCCAGGAAGTCAAAAGGAGGATAGCAATGGCAAAGGAAGCTTTTAATAGAAAATGAGTATCTTCTGCGGACCTCTTGGAAAAAAAAAAACTAAGGAAGAGACTAGTGAAGTACTTAATGTGGTGTGTGACGTTATATGGGACAGAATCATGGGCATTACAATAAAGTGAAGAAAGGCAACTAGAAGCATTTGAAAAGTGGATATGGAGAAGTATGGAAATTATAATTGATAAAATAAGAATAATTACATTTATTTCATTTATACTTATTTTATCCCAAAATAAGTATAATTAGCTATACTTATTTTATCCCCCCCCCCAAAATATATATTTTTTATTAAGTGCTTATATATGTGGCATATCTTTTGAATGGTTCAAGATAACTAATTTTAGTATGTAGCATTCTCTATACTGCACGCATTGTATTCTTCACGTGACATAACATTAAATCCAGACGTTTGAGATGGGCAGGGCCAGTAGCACGTATGAGCGAATTCAGAAATGCATATAGAGTGTTAGTTGGGAGACCGGAGAGAAAAAAGACCTTTGGGGAGGCCGAGACGTAGATGGGAGGATAATATTAAAATGGATTTCAGGGAGATGGAATACGATGATAGAGACTGGATTAATCTTTCTCAGGATAGGGACCAATGGCGGGCTTATGTGAGGGCGGCAATGAACCTCCGGGTTCCTTAAAAACCATTGGCATTCTCCAAACGTAGGGGGTCATTTTGGCGAAAGTTTTATCCTTGGTCAATTTTTCATGGAGTAGGTCGGTTCAAAATTGTATTAATTACTTTCCAAAAAAAATTTCTTTGGGTCCCCAAATTCGATTTTCAAGTTTGAATTATATAAATTGTTTAATTTACTCCCAAGACTCATGTCACCGAAGTTTGAAAGATATTAAGGAAAAAAAAATGTGGATTTTTATCCTAAGACTCGACGTATAGGCCTACCTTAAAACAAGAGAAATAAGAATATAATCAGCTATTTTTCGGTAATATGTTATTGAAAACACTGAGTTGAATATACGGCTTGGCATGGAGCACCGCCAAGTATTTCAGTAGATAACCAATAACCATGCTTTATCACTTCAGAGTTTATCATTATCTGAAGTAAATTGCCACTTTGCAAATCTAGTCTATGCTATGGGTCAGATCGATAGACAAAAAGTGAATCAAACTGCAATGTTGATTATCAAGAGCAAATACATTATATAATATTATAAGTTATGTGAAAAATAACGAGAATTCTTGTGAAGTAGTATACCGATATTGCACACTAAATAGATAATATTATCTTAATTTCATCATAAATTTCAGTAGGAGATTGGAGTGAATCATCTTTAACAGATTCCGCTTTCAACACACACGGCTGATAAATGCAATTTAAGTATAGGAGTTTTTCGAAAGTAATATATTTTCTTCATTTCTATACAATCTTGAAAATTCTGCCATCGGCATATTACACAAGAAATGGGATTCTTTGCATCACCTCCCACTGCCATGACTTCAATATACATGTATGTGTACATTATTTTGCCTTTGTGCAAGTAACAGCCTCTCTTTCAATGCTGTATACCAGCCGTGGCGAAAATGTGACTCGCGAGCACATTGTGGCTCGCAATGATAGCTGTATATTTCTCTTGCTTCCTACCTCCCCCAACTCTCACCCTCTCACTCACTGGAGTCAAACTCCGTTCCATTTATATTTATCTCTGACCTGCGAGTGGCGTATCGTCACAATGTCTCTCTTGAAACCATGTACCTCTACAAAAACGAAAGTTTCAAGTAGGATGGGAGGACGCATTTTTTTTTCTGTCAATATGATGAGAATATTAAATGTATGATTTGTTCACAAGTATTACGAGGAAAACGGTTGTATAACATAAAACGGCATTATACTACAGGTTACTCATGAAATATTTAAAGGTTGTATTATTATTATTATTATTATTATTATTATTATTATTATTATTATTATTATTATTATCTCTGTTCGTCGATCCTTTTTCAGCAGATGTACGAATAAAGCGGTTAGATCTTCAATTTAAACTCACAGATTTACAATGTGATGTTAAATGAAAGCTAGATGTAAGGACTTGACAAATGTTGAACTTTGAAATCTTTGCCAAAAAATAAATATCCGAAGCTTCGTTCTTTCGCTTGCTCTGTTGAATCCATGTTCGCTACAATTTACTTTTGTGAAAAATTATTTTAAACAATGAAAATAGTAAAAACCAAATTTAGATCACGACTGACAGACAAATACCTTCGTGATCAACTATGACTGGCAGTAAGTGACATAATTCCTGATTTTGAAACTCTGTCGCAGAGACATTCTGAAGACAGTTAATTTTAGGTTGTGATAATGTGTCCTATGTTTTCTTGTTCATTTCTTTCTTCGTTATACGTACTTTTTTATTCATTTTTTTATTTTTTTAAGTAGGTTGTTTTACGACGCTTTATCAACATCTCATGTTATTTAGCGTCTGAGTGAGATGAAGGTGATAATGCCGGTGAAATGAGTCCGGGGTCCAGTACCGAAAGTTACCCAGCATTTGCTCACATTGGGTTGAGGGAAAACCCCGGAAAAAACCTCAACCAGGCAACTTGCCCCAACCGGGCATCGAACCCGGGCCACCTAGTTTCGCGGCCAGACGCGCTGACCGTTACTCCACACGTGTGGACGTTACACATTAGTTTGTAGCCTTGTACTGTATAAAATTAAATTTAAGTGCTTGACGTAAGGAAAATAAAAATCCGTTAATAAGTCAGACAGTTGCTTCACTTCCCCTTCGGGTGTCCGCCTCCCTCCATAGGCAATATGCACGTTGCAGGTTACACAGTGACTCGGCGCACGATCACATTTTCGCCACGGCTGCTGTATACAGCAGCTCTTCAGTTCGTGTTCTGGAGTATCTGCCACAGTGTGTGCGATAGAGTCGTTCATCAACTGTCATAGGTTTGCTCAAGAACATGCTTTCCTTCAGACAGGCCCAAAGCCAGTAATTTGCTGGGTTAATATCTGGCGACCTTGCAAGCCAAGTTTAAAGAAATTGCCTACTGATAACACGACCATCAGAACAATCAGAAACAAACGAACTCATTGCCATGGTGATACAAAAAATTCCACTTCTTGTGTAATATGTAGAGTCCTGTGTCTGTTTACTTTGATATAAGTTATATATGCACATGAATCATTGCAGCTTCGCTTCCAAAGGAAGGCTCTAACTTGTCCGTTCGCTCCGCTTAGTGTGTTTACATCTTTGTTTAAGGCTGGTTCACAATAAACCGGGAACGGAAACGACGACAACGAGAACGAGAACGGAAATTATGTTAAAATAAATGTATTTAAATGTGAGCATTCACACACCAGAGAATCAGACCTGTAAATTATTTTTAGTAACTCTTGAGATGTACTAAAAATTATACAAATGAAGATCGACATATTGGCATTATGATGTCAGAGAATCTGAGCTCTAAATATGTCAGCAATCCTGCAGGTCATGGGCTTCGTGTAATATTGTTTACTGTAGTGTGTGTGTGTTCTGTTTTATTCAGAAAAGTCATTAGTTCTCAAAATTGACGAAAGATGGATTTCTGAAAATAGGAAAATTGACATTTCACTGAAGACTACTATTCTTCCGCATATCTTTGGATGCCAAACTTCAAAATGAGGGGACACTCATTAAAATCCGTTCAGCTTTTTTCCTGTAATTTCCATTACCAGTTGAAAATTATATATATATATATATATATATATATATATATATATATATATATATGCATTAGCAAAGAAGGGCAGCACTGCTACTTACAGACCTGTTACTAAATCTACGTATTACTCTGTGAAAAGATTTATTAAATCTACATACTTAGACTTCAACAAACAAAATTTGATAACACAATCTCAAGGGAAAAAATGGAACTCTCTGCATCATAATCCACAGTTAATTCCCGATTTACCACGAAAATCGTCTGTAGCTGCATTTAGATTGGCAACAGGCCAGGATTGTTTGGCCAAGCACCTGCATAGAATTGGAATATATCAGTCTCCTAACCGCCCATTTTGCAACTCAAACCAAGAAATGGATTCGGAACACCTCAAAATCTGTGCTTCAGTGGCTGACCATGATAATATCTTTGAAAAATATTGGAGTGCAAGAAGTCAAATGACTTTATTGTCAAACGCCTGGCATTAGAAAACAACAGCATATATAAAGGGGTTGCTATGACAACAGTGACGTATTAAAATTTTATAGCACACCACTTCGTTTCATGATACGAACTTTATTGGGACAAGTCATGAATTAATGAATAGAATTAATGATATTTTAGTTGGCATGGTAATATTTTACGGCATTTGTACAATAATATGGGATATTATGCACAATTTTCACCGACGATACAGATGGTGCATAATGCTGAGTACAAAAACAAAAATTAAACGAAGTACTGTTGCTCTGAGTCACCATGGCAACGTATCGCAACGTTGACGAAAGAAAATGTGACGTATAGAAGAAATAAAAGATAGCACTGTAATAACGACAATCAATAGCAATCATAAAAACTTCTTGCCTTTGCGGTTCTAAGAAGTTATTATGAAATACCGCTCGAATGTGTACAGCTTGGGTACAATCTTAGCGTACAGAAAAGAAGGTTTTTAATATCCTGAGTTACCACGTCAACGTATATTTAAGACTTTCTCTATGCTAATATTAACTATTAATTAGAGGTGTTATAATACCAACAAAATATATATAGGGTAACTAAGCAGGAATACGTAATAAAAACGCGGTGGTAGTATGTATTTTTCTGAATAAAAATTCATAGAAACATATGTTCAATTTTTAATACCCATATCAAAAGATGCGTATCGATACCAGAATCGGAAACGGTATCGGAAAAATATTATTGATAAGCCGAAGAAAGAATATAGGTACTAGACTCGGAAAGCATATCAAAAGAATACTATCGATGCCCTTATCAATACACATATCGAAAAAAGTATCGATATCAGAGATTGTGACGAAAGAATATTATTGATAAACGGAAAGAAGAGTATTGATACTAGAATCGGAAACAAAATCGAAATAATATTATCAACATCCATACCGAAAGAAGTGTATCGATACCAAAATCTGATGTGTCCGAAGAAAATTTCAACATCCATGTCACCACGCGTATCGAAATAAAATTATCGTTAATAGAATCGGGGACGATAACGAAAAATTATTATATCAATATACCTATCAATAGGCCTACAATATATCAAAAGAAGATTATCGATATTGAAGCCTGTGAGGGGACGAATATAACTGATAAATCGAAACAAGAATATCCATTCTAGAATCGGAGGTAAAATCGAAAGAATATTATCAACAACCATATCGAAAGAAGCGTATCGACACCAAAATCGGAGACGGTGTCTGAAGAAGATTTCGATACCCATATCACTATGCGTATCGAAATAAAATTATCGATAATCGAATCGGGGACGATTACGAAAAATTATTATATCAATATACCTATCAACAGGCCTACAATGTAACAAAAAAAGAGTATCGATATTGAAGCCTGTGAGGGGACGAATATAATTGATAAATCGAAAGAAGAATATCCATTCTAGAATCGGAGGTAAAATCGAAAGAATATTATCAACAACCATATCGAAAGAAGCATATCGACACCAAAATCGGAGACGGTGTCTGAAGAAGATTTCGATACCCATATCACTATGCGTATCGAAATAAAATTATCGATAATCGAATCGGGGACGATTACGAAAAATTATTATATCAATATACCTATCAACAGGCCTACAATGTATCAAAAAAGGAGTATCGATATTGAAGCCTGTGAGGGGACGAATATAATTGATAAATCGAAAGAAGAATATCCATTCTAGAATCGGAGGTAAAATCGAAAGAATATTATCAACAACCATATCGAAAGAAGCGTATCGACACCAAAATCGGAGACGGTGTCTGAAGAAGATTTCGACACCCATATCACTACGCGTATCGAAATAAAATTATCGATAATCGAATCGGGGACGATAACGAAAAATTTATTATATCAATATATCTATCAATTGGCCTACAATATATATAAAAAAAAGAGTATCGATATTGAAGCCTGTGAGGGGACGAATATAATTGATAAATCGAAAGAAGAATATCCATTCTAGAATCGGAGGTAAAATCGAAAGAATATTATCAACACCCATATCGAAAGAAGTGTATCGACACCAAAATCGGAGACGGTGTCTGAAGAAGATTTCGACACCCATGTCACTACGCGTATCAAATAAAATTATCGTTAATAGAATCGGAGACGATGACGAAAAATTATTACCGTATATCAATATACCTACCAATAGGCCTACAATATATCAAAAGAAGAGTATCGATATTGAAGCCTGTGAGGGGACGGATATTATTGATAAATCGAAAGAAGAATATCCATTCTAGAATCGGAAGTAAACTCGAAAGAATATTATCAACACCCATATCGAAAGAAGTGCATCAATACCAAAATCGGAGACGGTGTCTGAAGATGATTTCGACACCCATATCACTACGCGTATCGAAATAAAATTATCGATAATAGAATCGGGGACGATAACGAAAAATTATTATATCAATGTACTTATCAATAGGCCTACAATATATCAAAAGAAGAGTATCGATATTGAAGCCTGTGAGGGGACGAATATTATTGATAAATCGAAAGAAGAATATCCATTCTAGAATCGGAGGTAAAATCGAAAGAATATCATCAACACCAATATCGAAAGAAGTGTATCGATACCAAAATCGGAGACGGTGCCTGAAGAAGATTTCGACACCCATATCACTACGCGTATCGAAATAAAATTATCGATAATAGAATTGGGGACGATAACGAAAAATTATTATATCAATATACCTATCAATAGGCCTACAATATATCAAAAGAAGAGTATCGATATTGAAGCCTGTGAGGGGACGAATATTATTGATAAATCGAAAGAAAAATATCCATTCTAGAATCGGAAGTAAACTCGAAAGAATATTATCAACACCCATATCGAAAGAAGTGCATCAATACCAAAATCGGAGACGGTGTCTGAAGATGATTTCGACACCCATATCACTACGCGTATCGAAATAAAATTATCGATAATAGAATCGGGGACGATAACGAAAAATTATTATATCAATGTACCTATCAATAGGCCTACAATATATCAAAAGAAGAGTATCGATATTGAAGCCTGTGAGGGGACGAATATTATTGATAAATCGAAAGAAAAATATCCATTCTGGAATCGGAAGTAAACTCGAAAGAATATTATCAACAACCATATCGAAAGAAGTGCATCAATACCAAAATCGGAGACGGTGTCTGAAGATGATTTCGACACCCATATCACTACGCGTATCGAAATAAAATTATCGATAATCGAATCGGGGACGATAACGAAAAATTTATTATATCAATATATCTATCAATTGGCCTACAATATATATAAAAAAAGAGTATCGATATTGAAGCCTGTGAGGGGACGAATATAATTGATAAATCGAAAGAAGAATATCCATTCTAGAATCGGAGGTAAAATCGAAAGAATATTATCAACACCAATATCGAAAGAAGTGTATCGATACCAAAATCGGAGACGGTGCCTGAAGAAGATTTCGACACCCATATCACTACGCGTATCGAAATAAAATTATCGATAATCGAATCGGGGACGATGACGAAAAATTATTATATCAATACAATATATCAAAAGAAGAGTATCGATATTGGACCTGGTGAGGGACGAATATTATTGATTAACCGAAAAAAGAATATCCATTGTAGAATCGGAGATAAAATCGAAACAATATAATAATAATAATAATAATAATAATAATAATAATAATAATAATTTATTTAACCTGGCAGAGTTAAGGCCATACGGCCTTCTCTAACATTCAACCAGAAGTAAAACTACGAGTGACAAGTGATTTCATAAGTTTGTCTCCCGCTATGATATATGCCTTATTGTCCTTGAAGGCTACATAGAGAAGCAAAGTACGTTATTGCGTACTGTTGTAATAAAGTGTTTTTATTTATTTTTTAGTTTCATGCTTACACAACAAAATGATTCTTACTTTGGGGACTTCATCGAAAAAAAATTATCACCTGCGATATTTGTCATGTTTATACAGGGTGATTCACGGGGATTTACCGTCCCTTACGAAGCTTATTTCCAAAGACATTCTGAGCAAAAAATGTCATATAAACATGGATCCTATTCTCAATATTTACAGAGTTACGTTTCGTTATTGGAACGCATTGCTGTGAACGCGTGATCTTGGTCAGCGTGCAGCCAGCAGCCAGCGCGAACGCTACGGAAATCAAAGACAGCCGTATGCAGTTACGTAGAGCGACGAGTGCCGTTCACAAGCGTGCGGCCAAGTGTACTCAAGCGGACGGCGACATTTTTTAGAATGTGTTGTAAACTCTCCAAGACTGTAAATTAGGATGCCAAATTGAACTGCAAATAATTATGTCGGTGGAAGTGGTGTGATTTGTAATAATTGTTGTGATAAGTGCGTAAGAATAATGTAATTTTCTAGTTAAAAATAAAAAAAGATGTCTGTACGAAGCAACTAAGGAGTTCACAGCACATTTTTAGCTTCATAATACTTGCCAATTAAAGAAATGATACTTCTGAATGGTTCATTCTCTATTTGTATTATTCTTTTACCTTGAAACTAAAGAAAAAACGTATTTTACAAACAACTTTAAATTAGTCTAACTCTGAAAATATTGAGAATAGAAACTATGTTTATATGACACTTTTTACTCAAAATGTCTTCAGAAATAAGCTCCGTATAGGACTATACAATGTTAAAATTGAAATATACCGTCTAGATAGAACCAGAAGAAATGTCCCAACTCTTTTGGCAGAACCTAAATGCCACACTACAGCTGGATTAAGACACAGTAGGAATTATGGACCAAGACTATACAATTCAGTATTGAAAAATAATCCAGACCTAAGCAATTTACACATTCTTAAGTTTAAAAATAAAGTGAAAATGTTTGTATGATATTTGATAAATTTTATTATATTTTTTTTAAGTGTTACTAGCATTATATGGTACTAATTTTTATTGTATTTATCTGATGCATGTAACCTATAAGATAAAACATTATAATAAATATAAATAGATAATTTTCTTAATTAATAACAGTGTATATCTCCAATAAATGATTCCTTAGCATCGCCACAGATACACTTGATTGTACTTGTCACTAGAAAGTTATTTAAATTTATATTTTCCCCGCCATTCATAAAATATTTTGATATGATACCTCTTGCACAAAAGGAGAGATCTATAACTGAAACTCGATTAATATATTTCAGTATTATTTGTATTTATCCTGGTAATAATGAACAGTTTGACTCGTAGACATTTTGTTTTTACAGCATTAACTTCCCATGATTGTACGAGAAGATTCGAAGAGAACGGCAGTAACGTAGACATTCAGCTCCCCCCTACTACCATTAATGCACAACACAATATCAATACGGCGGTTGCTGTCGTCTGCGATACAATGAACTTTTCTGTTGATTTTCGAGTTTGGCATTTTTTCCGGTTATTTTATGCTTATTTAAGTTGTGTTAACTCTCGCTAGTGGTTTTATATTTCATTTTATCCGTCTTAGTATTTATTTTATTATTGTAAATATTTTTGTTTTATCACTATTATTATTATTATTATTATTATTATTATTATTATTATTATTATTAATGAATTATTTTGTATTACAATCTTTGTATCATTTCTGTCACGATTCTTCTATTATTATTATTATTATTATTATTATTATTAATAATGAATTATTTTGTATTACAATCTTTGTATCATCTCTGTCACGACTATTCTATTACTATTATTATTATTATTATTATTATTATTATTATTATTATTGTTATTATTATTATTGTTACTATTATTTTATATCATCAGCATTATTATTTGAACCCTGTAAAATTTATGTAGACTACTGGACTGTAACCGAGCACGAGCATATGCTCATTTCGGGTATCTATCCAAATGTAAATTCAAATGTAAATTGTAAATAAATTTGAATTTGAATTTGAAAAATTTGAGATAAGTATAGACGGTATATTTCAATTTTAACATTGTATTACAACTTGCTTATCGGATAAACCATACAACATGAAATTACAAACGCTAGTCAAGCAAAATTACTCAATTCTTTTGTGAACACAAAAGTGAAAATACTCAAAACCAACGCCAACATTTGGTTTAATAATCAATGCCTAACAAATAGAGTCACACCAAAATACGCCATGACAAAGAACAAGCACTACAAAAACTAGATAAGTATAGACGGTATATTTCAATTTTAACATTGTATTACAACTTGCTTATCGGATAAACCATACAACATGAAAAAATCCGTATAGGACGGTAAATCCTCGTGAATCATCCTGTCTAAAGTAACAGTTACTATGAGTCTAGCTATCGGTGTAGCTCAGTCGGCTAAAGCGCTTGTCTGCCGTTCCGTTGGAAGCCGCTGAAATGGGAATCAATTAATTCTTCGCATCAAAAACCAGAAACGGGTACCGTCGCGAGATAACAAACTTCGCTGAAAGGTGGCTCAAGACCATAGGATCTAATGGTCTTTACCTTGGAAATTAGGTTAATTTCTTTTGCCACAATATACTCAAACCAAAATTTTCCTTCAAACCCGACATTACTTATGAGAGTATCTGTAAAAGCATAATGATGATGTAGTCAATATTTACACAAGAACACCGCCAAGTGTCTGTAGAACAAAAGAACATCAACACGATGACTGTAACACCGATATCGTGACTGCAAGCCTTCATGTTAAATCCTTCTCCTTTTTGGCATTAAAGTCACGACACAACAAGCTTAGGTTTTCAGCAGTAATCTGCAGGTACATGCCGACACGCACTGCTTTGGAACATTGTTGACAATGGCCGCATGGATCCAGGAAACGCGAGGAAGGACGTGGAGTGTACAACCGATTTGAAATGAAGTCACGTTGGCAACAGCGACGCTCCGTCAAGGCTGCCACGCGAACCCACGGGCGTCGATCCCAAAACAGCAGCCTCGGAATACCAAAGAAACAATACAAGTTTACCTTAAAGGCATTACTTGTTATGGTTAGGGCTAGGGTTCTTAGGTAAATAAATATTTTATTTGCACTGTAATAGAAACTCGTATAAGGAATTGATTAACTAGCGGACTTACTCGTGTTAATTATGAAAGTCTGTGCGGCTTACACCTGTTTCGGTGCTTCATCACACCATCCTCAGAGCGTACTAGATCTCGGCGTCATCTCGAACTTCCCTGCCTGTTGTGTGGGTGCGTTTGATTGTTGAAAAGTGGAGTCAAATAGTGTGTGTGTGTACTGAAATTGATCTGTGTGTTGAGAATTTGATCGGGGTGTGTTTTAGAGTGTTTTTATATTTCGTATTGTTCTAGTGTGTTGAGTTTTTGGTTCTTGGGTTGTATGTGTAGGATTTCCATGTCCGCATTTATGTTATTGTATGTATGGTTAACATTGGTTATGTGATCGGCGTATGTAGATGTATTCTGTCCTCTGGTTATTGCTTTAATGTATTCTTTGTAGCGTGTTTGGAATGATCTGCCTGTCTGTCCAATGTAGAACCTGTCGCAACTATTACATGTGAGTTTGTATACACCTGTGTGGTCGTATTTATTTGTTTATGTTTTTTGTGTGTTGAGATGTCTTTGTAGTGTGTTTTCTGTTCTGTATGCTATGTTGTATTTCTGCTTTCTGAACGAAGATGCGATCTTATGTGTGCTTTTGTTTTCATATGTTAGTGTGATGTATTATAAGGTTCTTAGAAAAATATTTGGGGCTAAGAGGGATGAAGTTACAGGAGAATGGAGAAAGTTACACAACGCAGAGCTGCACGCATTGTATTCTTCACCTTACATAATTAGGAACATTAAATCCAGACGCTTGAGATGGGCAGGGCATGTAGCACGTATGGACGAATCCAGAAATGCATATAGAGTGTTAGTTGGGAGGCCAGCGGGAAAAAGACCTTTGGGGAGGCCGAGACGTAGATGGGAAGATAATATTAAAATGGATTTGAGGGAGGTGGGATATGATGGTAGAAACTGGATTAATCTTGCTCAGGATAGGGATCAATGGCGAGCTTATGTGAGGGCGGCAATGAACCTCCGAGTTCCTTAAAAGCCAGTAAGTAAGTAAGTAAGTAAGTAAGTGTGATGTATTTCTTGTGTTCTTGTGTTTGTGTTGTGTTTTGCGTGTTTTTGTGTTTGTTAAGTTTTTGTTTTGTCTTTCTTATGATGTTGTCTATTATGTTTGGATTGTAACCGTTTTTTTTGTGCTATGTATTTGATTGTGTATCTCTGAGGATGGTGTGATGAAGCACCGAAACAGCTGTAAGCCGCACATACATAATTAACACGAGTAAGTCCGCTAGTTAATCAAATACTTATATTCAAGTGTTAAAAGTAGTGTACGCAAGATTCAAAATGGATTATCAAGAAACTCGTAATTGTGTTTTAAGTTTCGGACAAGGTCGCCTGAGTATATATTTTACATTTTATTTCACACACAAAAATAAAAATAAAATTTTTTATGTAAATACATATTTTCAAATATTCACATACACACACATAAAAATTAAGTTTTCATCAAATAATTTTCGACAAAACTTCAACTTCACATTAATCATGACCCGAATGTTCAGTGCAGTTGCTTAGACGTGACTACTGGCAACTGTTTCTCGGAATTGCCTATCTGTGGAACTGCAATCTGCTCTCTTATCACAAGCGATAAGAGCTGTCACCACTAAAAAATTGTACTGTAATTAACACACATAAACATTGATGTGTCATTTAGGATTGCCTCGTAAATTATCATAACGCTCATTCAGGAAGCAATTATAATTTCATAATCGTCAGCTGCCTCTGTTTTCGTTTTCAATCATAAACATGTCTCTAGGGCAGGCGTCTCAAGGCCAACGCATAAAAGTTGTTACAGAGAACAACTGTAGATAGCGTAGTCAGCTGAAGAGATAAGCGCAGTACTCGAAGATAGCCAATCGCTGTTTCATGTCACAAGCATGAGCGAGCTAAGTTGTAACTGTCGCGGGAGAAATTCCACAAAGCTGCACTTTTGAGTTGTACAGTCACAATTTATTTTATTTTATTTATTTATTTATTTAAATTCAAATATACAGAATAAAGAAATATAATTACAAAATATACAAAACAAAGAGAAATACAACTAAGATAATACAAGCAATATAGAAAGAAGATACAGTAGTATTAACAAAATTTGAGACCGAATGAGCAGCGCTCGTGCTCGGTCGCAGTTCAGATATAATATTAAAATAAAAAATAATAATATAAATAAATAAGTAAAATAAAATAGGAACTAAAATATAATTACAGCGGCAATGGAATTATATAATATAATATTAACACTAGAGAAGAATAATATCGCACGTGAAAAGTAGGACTAATATATATTTCAAAATTATAGAATACAAATATAATATAGGTTGATTAATTCATACACATAGGCTATAAATTTATTTAATCAAATTGAAGATATTAACACGTTTCTAATTTTCTTGTTATATGTTAGTGGGTTACACGTTAGAAGTTCTGGGTGTAATTTAGTTAAAGCATTGTACAACCGAGGGCCAAAATTAATGCTATGTCTTAGACCAGCAGATGTGAGACATTTAGGTTCTACTAATGTTGAATTAATATTTCGTCTTGTGTCATAATTGTGTGTCTGTAATACAAACTTATTACGATTTTTATGATAAAATTTTAACAGCGTATACTTATAAATTTGTTCAATATTAAATACATTAAATTCAGAATAAATTAATTTAGTTGGATAATCGAAACGTTTCTTCAAACAAATTTTAATTATTCGTTTTTGTAGTAAATTTAACGGACTAAGATTAATTTTTGTACTTCCACCCCAAACAATTATACCATATTGAATGATAGACTGAATAATGGCCAAATAAACATTTCGTAGAACTCTAATAGGTAGCATCGAAGATTAACGAATTTATAAATTGTTTTACGAAGCCTCTTACAAAGATAAGTAATGTGATGAGGCCATTTTAAGTTCTGATCAATAATGATACCCAGACATTTGACATACGTGGCTTCTTTCAACGGTGGACATTTACAACTTTTGGGATCTAAACAATTTTCACTGAAATAGACGGTTATTTTCGGAAGGAATAAAATTTCTTAAGTAGTTTGCAATAATAATAATAATAATAATAATAATAATAATAATAATAATAATAATAAATTTATTTTCTAATGATATATCAATGAGTAAAAATAAGACATCGCAAGCATGAAGAACCATACATGTTAGGTACGTAAGTATTTAAGCACAACGAACTGGCCATCTTACCCCATTATCTCCTGGCCTAGTTATCTTTAAGTGGTGCCTTGTTGGTATCACTTGTGAGGTTCAGACCTGTCTTCGGACAGTTGACTACACAACAACAATACTTCATTTCTAGTAAATGGTTTTTGATATCTGTCTTTTTTTAAGTTTACACTAGGCTATATTTAATGAAATAAAATAAAATAAAATAAAATAAAATAAAATAAAATAAAATAATAACAAAATTACAATTAAACTTGTTGGTTGTTAAAGTACGTATTTTTATGATACGTCAATATTAATATATTAATTACAATAATAGTTAAATAATGTAATTCGTGATGTTTTCAATAATTAAAAATAACCAAAACATCTTAGAAATTCACAAATAATCTTAAATCTGGTCTCAAATTCTTTTCTCAAGTCCTTCAGTACTTCATTATATTTGTTACACTGGTCTTGATTCTGATTAGGTAACAATTTTAGATTAATAAAGTGGTAACAGTTACCCACTGAAACTTGCGTCTCCCACAATTTCACTTTCCCTATGAAACCTTTTATTTCTTCATGCATTTGCGGTAATAAGGACATCCTTTCCTCGGAGATGGACACAACATCGTAGCGGATTGCAGATGTTTATTGAAACGTCGCGGTTAATGACGTCATCCGGAGATACACGAACTGCTCAGGCATCTTGTTCCACTTTTACATAAAAAAAAATAGAGAGAGGAGGAAGTGCTCCGAGGAGGCCCTATTGAGGCGTCTGCTCTAGGCAGTGCATGTTGTTTCTCAATGGCCAGGGCGCCCTTTTTCCCAGTACAAGGCAGTGTTCCGCGATAATCGTCAGTCATTTCTGATGGACAAGTTGAGGATGAATCTCACTGTGCACTGTAATTCTTCAGCAGTTGGAAAGACAGCATAATTTATACTGGTGAGTAGCTTACTGCATATTGTTTATATTCACTTAAAATAATTGAAATATGATTAATTTTTTTTTTCCATTTTTGTCACACATTTTCCCGATTTTTAGCACGTGTGGTAAAAAAAATCTGTTCAATGCAAATCTAGTCTTTCAGGTGAAGCTCCCTGTAAAGCAGATTTGAATAATTTCAAGGGAAAAATTATTCCGGGGCCGGGTATCGATCCCGGGATCTCTGGTTGAACGTACCAGCGCTCTGCCAACTGAGCTACCCGGGAACTCCACCCGACACCGTCTCAACTTTTCCCTTTCTATCCACACAACTCGCGTGGGCTGACGAAACGCCAGAGACCCACATCGACTGCACACAATCTCTGTGTGACTTTAAATTGTGGTTTTCCCTTGAAATTATTCAAATCTGCTTTACAGGGAGCTTCACCTGAAAGACTAGATTTGCATTATATATACGTTACTGTGTACGTTAACAGAAAACCACAATCTAAAGTCACACAGAGATTGTGTGCACTCGATGTGGGTCTCTGGCGTTTCGTCAGCCCACGCGAGTTGTGTGGATATAAAGGGAAAAGTTGAGACTGTGTCGGGTGGAGTTCCCGGGTAGCTCAGTTGGAAGAGCGCTGGTACGTTCAACCAGAGATCCCGGGATCGATACCCGGCCCCGGAACAATTTTTCCCTTGAAATTATTCAAATCTGTTCAAGTTAGTAGGAGGTATTGGCAGAAGTAGGCCTACACACTTGCACTCGCTTAACATCCAGACTGGATGGGGCCAAGGTGTTATCATAGGAGTTACCTCAGCTTCTCTGATATATTTACATGTTTTTCCTCTCGCTAGAAGGTTTCGGATGATTTGTGTAACTTGAATCGTCCTTCCTACTTAATAATTGGTCATGACCTTCCCGATTACAATCCCGTGTTGTACATAGCCGAATGACATAAATGATGTTCACTCAGACGTGAAGTAGGCCTTGGATTTCGGAACCTACGATAATTCACGTCCCCCTTATTTCCGTATTCACTAATAGGAATTACGTAATTCATCTATTATGAACTATAAATTCATGTCTGGACTCACTACATGGTTTCCTAACTATAATGTATTGGAATAAATAACATTTCTCTTTCAAGGGAACCGTCTCAGGCCATGGTGCTTGAATTTAATGAAAAATGTGCATATTTAAGCTCATTTTCGTTAATTTTTTCATTGGGTTATTTTACGACGCTGTATCAACATCTAGGTTATTTAGCGTCTGAATGATATGAAGGTGATAATGCCGGTGAAATGAGTCCGGGGTCCAGCACCGAAAGTTACCCAGCATTTGCTCGTATTGGGTTGAGGGAAAACCCCGGAAAAAACCTCAACCAGGTAACTTGCCCCGACCGGGATTCGAACCCGGGCCACCTGGTTTCGCAGCCAGACGCGCTGACCGTTACTCCACAGGTGTGGACTTTTCGTTCGTTAAGACGCATGGTGATAGTCGTTTGTTTCACTTTTTCCTCGTTTACGAAATATAATGACGAAAATAGATGCGACTTATGCCCCTTCTTGCGCGCAATCGGATCCTCATAGTTCCGCTACACCGTATCACAGCATTGATAACATCGCCTGTTGTATATGCAACTGGGACAACCTTGATGTATGTTAAGTTGCATTGTATTCTACGAATGCTAGTAGGAAAACTGCCGTATTCTACACTGCTATTTCGTATTCTATGGTAGTGTACCGCAGTTTTACAACACTAAGACATAAATAGCTGCGACGCTGTTATTTCCGGCATGGCTCCTCCTCTTTGTTTACATCTTAAGGCCCATTCACAATGCAGATTAAACATAACGTGAGCGTTAACTTAAAAATGTAAACGTTACGATAAAATCAAGAAGTCATACCATCATTCATGATGTGAACATAAACATTACCGCAAAGATACTTGGTAACCATGGAAACATAACAACGACGCCATTTCCTCATATTCTGTCGTATACCACAGTCTACTATATACAGTGACGAAGCTTGAGTTTTGAGGGTGCTAGAAACAATAGACTGTGACGGTACTATTTTGCATTGTCTGTAATGAGGCGATATTAGCGATCCTAGTGGTGAGCAACTATCTAATGTTTGCATATTTACTACGTATTGAGCTTCGCGACTGTATATACTAGACTGTGCGTATACTTCAGCGCTCCAAGATTCTGTTCTGTTTGCAAATCACGTTAAGTATAAGCATGAAAGATTGGAGTTCGCAAACTTTCATGTTAACGTCTAAAGGCTCATTCACAATGAAAATTAAACATAACGTAAGCGTTAGCTTAAAAATGTAAACGTTACGGTAAAATCAAGAAGTCTTACCATCATTCACGATGGGAACATTAGCATAATCGCAAAGATACTTGGTAACCATGGAAACATAACAACGACGCCATTTCCTCATATTCTGTCGTATACTTCAGCGCTCCACGATTGTGTTCTGTTTTCAAATCACGTAAGCATAAGCATGAAAGTTTGGAGTTCGCAAACTTTCATGTTAACGTCTAACGGCAATGTTAATATCAGTGTTTATGTGAATCATTGTGAATGATCCCATTTGATAACCTGGCCGCAAACTTCTGTGTTTAAGTTACGGTTATGTTTAATTTTCATTGTGAATGGCCTTTAGAATTTATAAAACAGTTTTATTACCGGTTGTTCTGTATGGTTGTGAAATTTGGACTCTCACTTTGAGAGAGGAACAGAGGCTAAGAGTGTTTGAGAATAAGGTGCTTAGGAAAAAATATATTTGAGGCTAAGAGAAATGATGTTACAGGAAAATGGAGAAAGTTACACAACGCAGAACTGCACGCATTGCATTAAATCCAGACGTTTCAGATTGGCAGGGCATGTAGCACGTATTGGGGAATCGAGAAATGCATATAGAGTGTTAGTTGGGAGACCGGAGGGAAGAAGACCTTTGGGGAGGCCGAGAAGTAGATGGGAGGATAATATTAAAATGGATTTGAGGGAGGTGGGATATGATGGTAGGGACTGGATTAATCTTGTTCAAGATAGGGACCGATAGTGGCTTATGTGAGGGGGGTAATGACTCCGGGTTCCTTAAAAGTAAGTAATGTTTCAAATTAGAGTGTGTTAATTGGATTTTTCAAAGCAACATGACGCCTTAAAATTCAGGTTTCTCAAAACTTGAGTTGTTTCCCTTTTGAAGTGGGCCGTCAATATGTCGATACTCTGGACAGTGATCGCCAAAAGCTGTGTCGAGACACATGCCCCTGTCTCCACTCAAGCGTAACCATGGCATCATACCCCCACCTCTGTTTACAGACTTCACTTCGAGACATTTATCTGCAGCGGACGTACACATGTGATGTTACAAGTGTGTAGAATTATATGAACCGTTCAGAGCAGAAGTGGTGTAAGTCAAAATTGGGTAATGAGGTTTAAAGTAAAAATTCTGTAAAATACAGCGCAAAGTAGCTATTAATATGTCTTTCTTGCTATCCACTGACTACTAATAGTTTAAATAAATTGACTATCAATTGCTACATTGTTACATCAGCTGCTTGTCTATGCGGATGACGTGAATATATTAGGAGAAAATCCACAAATGATTTGGGACACCAGAGGATTTTACTGGGAGCAAGTAAAGAAATAGATTTGGAAGTAAATCCTGAAAAGACAAAGTATATGATTATGTCTCGTGACGGAAATATTGCGCGAAATGGCAATATAAAAATTGGAAATTTATCTTCCGAAGAGGTTCAAATATCTTGGAGCAACAGTAACAAATATAAATGATACTCGGGAGGAAATTAAACACAGAATAAATATGGGAAATGCCTGTTATTATTCGGTTGAGAAGCTTTTACCATCCAGTCTGCTGTCAAAAAATCTTAAAGTTAGAATTTATAAAGCAATTATATTACCGGTTGTTCTTTATGGTTGTGAAACTTGGACTCTCACGTTGAGAGAGGAACATAGGTTAAGGGTGTTTGAGAATAAGGTTGTCAGGAAAATATATGGGGCTAAGAGGGATGTAGTTACAGGAGAATGGAGAAAGTTACACAACACAGAACTGCACGCATTGTATTCTTCACCTGACATAATTAGGAACATTAAATCCAGACGTTTGAGATGGGCAGGGTATGTAGCACGTATGGGCGAATCCAGAAGTGCATATAGAGTGTTAGTTGGGAGGCCGGAGGGAAAAAGACCTCCAGGGAGGCCGAGACGTAGATGGGAAGATAATATTAAAATGGATTTGAGGGAGGTGGGATATGATGATAGAGAATGGATTAATCTTGCTCAGGATAGGGACCGATGGCGGGCTTATGTGAGGGCGGCAATGAACCTCCGGGTTCCTTAGAAGCCAGTAAGTAAGTACTGTAAGTGTCAATTGCTACATTGCTCTGTATTTTACAGAATGTTTACTTTAACACTCATTACCCATTTTTGTCTTACACCACTTCTGCTCTGAAAGGCTCATATGTTTCGATGTCTTTTCCAAAACAGATAATATGTAAAAATTTAATTATAAGGAGCATGGGAGCAAAAGTATTTCTTTTGTGCAGATGGCAAAAATATGAGATGCTTAATTTGTTGTAAAATTTTAAATGAAGTATAAAATAACAATGCAAGTTGTCATTATTCTTCTTGATATAAACACTACCACGCCCTTACCTGTAATTTGAATATTTCATTACTAAACGAACAATAAAAAGTATCGGCTTCTATGTCTTAAACGGAGTAAAATACTTCGACTTTTTTTTTAAATATGTGGTGTAATTTACAACTTCGTGACCAGTCTGGTACGTTTTTCTAATTTCAAATATCTGCTGATGTAAAGTACATTTTTTGTATGGTAAATAAGAAAATATATTTTATTTTATTAATAATACAAAAATAATAAATGTGAGGAAAAAAGTTAACACGGAAAAAAGTGTTGTAGTTAATAAGTAGAAGAATATTATGTTGTTTTTGTTTCTTGGTCACAGTCCGTCTCTGCACTGTTATTCGCTGCATTACCTGAGGAGATACCCACTCCACCCCTCTCCCTGCGATAGTGGTGTGCGGGTTGCATTTCTATTACGTCACAATTTCGTGATGTTTGGCAACGACTGCTCTGGAACATAGCGGAAGACTATGAAAGGATCGCGTCTGTGCACCAGACGTCTGATGGAATGTACTGAAAATCCGTATCTTTTCCCTTTAGTGACCAATCCCTGATTTTTTTTCCTCTCTTGTACGAAGGAGGGACTCGAAAGATAGGATAGATGGATTTGTGGCATTACGCTCTGCTAAGCCCAGCTAAGCTATATCAACGGGCATCTAACGAATTTATACCGTTGACGACGCAGTAACTAATAGTGATATGCGTTACAAGAGCGGTATGTTGAAGTTTTCATGTTTGAGGAAAAGTTTGAAAAAGCGAAACGTAGTTGAGCTTTTTTAATTTCCGAGAATTGAAAGAAAATATACCGCTCGTGTATCGTACATTATTTTGTGCGAAGATCGTTTATTACATACTGAAAGAGGAATTTCTAATTAGTTGCAATGAAATCTCCATCTTGGTTTCTGTTCAATGACGGCAAATTTGCAAAACAAAAATATCTATCTTCAACATTGTTGCTTTAAAATGTTTTTTGTGTTTACTATACTCCAGCAGGCCGTGATATACGTCTGTCTTTTTTCCCCCCAGTCTATGATGAGTCTGGAATCTTGTTGATTTTTTCACGGCTTCCTTAATGTTACTTGCATCACGAATGCAGTAACTTTAATGGAGTTGTAGAGTTTACTTAATTTTTGCAAATATTTAAAAACAATAATTAACAGTGCATTTTAGGTGAAATTGCAGTGGTAAGTTTCCAATTTATAATTATTACTATATTGAACGTCTCTAAAAATAATATGTTAAAAGCCTAAAGCAGTAAAATCAATACGTCACTTAAGCGGTAAGAAGAGGGAAATTGTTATGTGTGTTAGGTTGGGAATACTGAATGTGGAATTTTAGACTTATCGCGGATTGGTTTTGTGCGGAAACCAAGCAAATACGCACGATCTCGCACAAAAGCAATTTGCTTGTAGCTGCCCTGATTCTGAGGATGTAGCAAACCTATTAATCAATCTGCTTGGAGGGTCCTTGTAGTGACAACACGAATCCAGTGCGTCTTGCCGATGACGGATGTCTACGTCACCACCACGCTCCTGTTTCCATGGGAACCTGAGCAACTCCTTGAAGTTGTGCCGCTTTGAACGAGTTACTCAACTGCGTGACACAACGTTGCTTGAAGAGAGCTTTACCTGACATTGACAGGGGTGTAGAAATGTAACCATTGGCCACAGCTTCCAGGAAAGACATGCCCTGCGGTAATTCGTATGCCTTCTCGTGTTGTTTATAGTAATGTTACGGATGAATGCTCTGTGGTTCAGTACAGCGTTTACAGCTAGGAATCTAGAGGAGGCAGATTCGATTCATTACAAGACAGTAGATATTTGATATTTTCCTCTCTTTCAAAGTAACTAGAAATCACTTGTCTTGAATCTGTCATATGTTATCTTAAGCAGAGAACACATGTCAAGGGAATCCAGCTACTAAACAAATGTATAGTGTTGGTTAAGAAACTGGACAGGAGTATTCAGCCAAAAACATAATAACATTAAATTCTTAATAATAATAATAATAATAATAATAATAATAATAATAATAATAATAATAATAATAATAATTAGGACTCAGAAGTTGATGACCTAAAAATCATACAAAAATTACCTATAAAATGATCTTAAATTTCTGAAAATATGACACTAAAATTTAAAAAACGACGAAGATTTATAATAATAATAATAATAATAATAATAATAATAATAATAATAATAATAATTACGACTCGGAAGTTGATGACCTAAAAATTATATAAAAATTACCCATAAAATGATCTTAAATTTCTGAAAATATGACACTGAAATTAAAAAATGACCAAGATTTTTAATAATAATAATAATAATAATAATAATAATAATAATAATAATAATAATAATAATAATATTAATAATAATCAGGACTCGGAAGTTGATGATCTAAAAATCATACAAAAATTACCTGTAAAATGATCTTAAATTTCTGAAAATATGACACTAAAATTAAAAAATTACCAAGATTTTAATAATAATAATAATAATAATAATAATAATAATAATAATAATAATAATAATTAGGACTCAGAAGTTGATGACCTAAAAATCATACAAAAATTACCTATAAAATGATCTTAAATTTCTGAAAATATGACACTAAAATTTAAAAAATGACCAAGATTTTCAATAATAATAATAATAATAATAATAATAATAATAATAATAATAATAGTAATAATTACGACTCGGAAGTTGATGACCTAAAAATCATACAAAAATTACCTATAAAATGATCTTAAATTTCTGAAAATATGACACTAAAATTTAAAAAACGACGAAGATTTTTAATAATAATAATAATAATAATAATAATAATAATAATAATAATAATAATAATAATTAGGACTCACAAGTTGATGACCTAAAAATCATACAAAAATTACCTATAAAATGATCTTAAATTTCTGAAAATATGACACTAAAATTAAAAAAATGACCAAGATTTTCAATAATAATAATAATAATAATAATAATAATAATAATAATAATAATAATAATTACGACTCGGAAGTTGACGACCTAAATATTATACAAAAATTACCTATAAAATGATCTTAAATTTCTGAAAATATGACACTAAAATTTAAAAAATGACCAAGATTTTTAATAATAATAATAATAATAATAATAATAATAATAATAGTAATAATAATCAGGACTCGTAAGTTGATGATCTAAAAATCAAACAAAAATTACCTATAAAATGATCTTAAATTTCTGAAAACATGACACTAAAATTTAAAAAATGACCAAGATTTTTAATAATAATAATAATAATAATAATAATAATAATAATAATAATAATAATAATAATGATAATAATTAGGACTCGGAAGTTGATGACCTAAAAATCAAACAAAAATTACCTATAAAATGATCTTAAATTTCTGAAAATATGACACTAAAATTTAAAAAATGACCAAGATTTTTATTAATAATAATAATAATAATAATAATAATAATAATAAAATATAATAAGTTAAAGAATTCTGCTGAGTTGATAAGTGTCTTACATATAATCGGTTCATGGAGACAATAATCTTGCAAGATTCCAAAAAATTAACTGCCATAATTTATTTATTTATTATTTTGCTAATAATTGTAACATAAAATATAATATATACAGAAAAACTTTAGATCGCCCCTGAAAGGCTAGAACTCGTGCTCAGGGGCGGATTCCTGAATTGAAATTAAGAATTTGTCTCATGTATACTACACAATAAGAATATATAAATTTAAATTTACTATTTTTCAATTTTTATAAAATCCATACATAACTTTTTAAATTTAATACTAGAACTATTAGTATTGACAAGATTAGGATATTTAAATAGAAATGTGTTATATATTCTTGGGCCTAAATTACTACTATAATTAAATACTGTAACAGTGTTGCAATTTGGTTCAAACAATCTTAAAGAAATCATACCTTTTGTTTCATAACTATGAGAATACAATTCAAAATTATTTCGGTTTTTATGTATGAATTTTATTAATATAATAAATTTGTCTTACGTTAAGTACATTAAAGTCTAAAAACAAATTTTGAGATGGAAAATCAATAGGTTTATGAAGACATATTTTAATTATTTTCTTCTGTAATAAATAAAGTGGATTAAAATTGAATTTAAATGAGCTATCCCCATCATATAATTCCATACATAATTACCGATTGAAATACAGTTAAATATATTATGCGTAATAAATTTATTGACAAGTAATTCCTCAATAAAACAAAATAATATACTATTTTACGTAATTTAATACAAAGGTAATTAAAAGGATCCTGTGTAGTAATAGTAGGCTGTTACCCTGTGATACAAGTGTGGTAATGCATTATAACAGAATCGGGGAAACAGATATATGTAGTTGATTACAGTCTTTAAACAAGTAATTCATCTTGCCTTCGACGAGACGATCTTGGTCACCCCTGCAACCGCTGATTCCACACCGAGGATCGGGCAGGTCTAAGCAATCTAGGCCAGGGTCAAAAGTGAAAATCACTCGCTATCTGGAGTACCGGCTTCTAACCTCCGCGCACACGGAACCGCAAGGTGACCACTTGAACGCGGATACAAAAGCGTTTTGTTCCTCTGCGATTATGTAACGAGCATTAGTTGCGTAAGCAGAGCTCGAACCCAATGCCGGTCAAGTGCTCGAGAACTCTGCAGTGTCACATCAAGTTCAGGAGCGGTAGGCAGGTCAAGTTCTCACCAAGGGTTTGTGAAACTTTCCCGCTTCTTCAAATCGCAATATTTCAGTTTGAATCTTCGCTCTTTTACGTTAATTCCGATCACGATTGTGTAAAAATTACGTTTGAGATTAATTTCCAGCTCATATTTATGTATGAATATTCAGGAAATCGGCCGCGGTGGCTTGCGCTGTCCGACCAAAGGGTCCGTGGTTCGATTCCCGGCGTAGGCAATGGAAGAAATATATCTTTCGTGTACGCGACTGGTTGTCCGTTGTCTAGTGATTGTCCTATGATGTCTGTGCGGTGGTCCTGCATTGTGTCAGTCCCACAGTCAGGGATGTCTAGTGTTCATTCTGAGAAAATACCCTTCTTCCTCCACATCACAGTGGTCTACCAAGCGTAGAGAAACAGGAGAACCCCGACAAAAACCCAAACTGCGACCTTGACCTCCACAAGTGTCACTATGGATTCTTTAATGAAACATTCCAGGTTTTATTAGGTTTCGAACTCAGAACATCTATGTGACATTGATAGTCTAGACCAGGCCTGCACAAGGTTTGCGCTCTCCAAGCCGGCTCACAGCTCATGAGCGGAATGCAGATATTAGCTGCTCTCTGTATAGGGTGGACTGGAAGAAGGGGTGATCTCGTACAAAATATACACAAAAGGAAGTACTATTACGAGCGTTTATGAAATGAATTCCCGTTCAGTGTTTGCAAAACTATCTTGGACTATAATTAATTAATAAAGAAATATTTATTTTACAGAAATAATAGAAATTTTATAGCTACTTAAATGTACAATATCATTTTGTTATATTTTTATTTATCAGTACATCAAAACGAGGTTTTATGCTGTTGGCAGCTGAAAGGAACAGTAGCCTACTGATCGTAATGAAACATCAGTTACAGATGTTCGATGTCTGCCTTTATTAAAGTTGATTATAGAAAACAGTTGCTCACAAATATAAATGTTGAGCCAAACATAGCAATCATTTTCACAGCCAGCCTGTGTAGTCGTGGATATTATTGCTAATGTTTAGTCTTATAAAACTCAACCAGGCTAGTAGTATTATTCAAACGATCTTTAGCCCTTAGGTCACGTTGAAGATCAATAAGTTGGAGCTGTAAATCGTTAAATGTTATATTCCGTCTTTTAGATTCCTCCATACTGTACTGTAGCAGTAGGTAAGCAACGTGAAACAGTTACTGAGAATAGGCCTACACACTGCACTCCACTAGATAGCTGAGTGATCGTTTCCCTCTCCTCTACCTAAATCAAGTCTATGTCATTGTGACGTATCTTCCTCTCCGTTTCGACGAGCGGTAAACTCGGCTCTCCCGCTCCGAAGGAGCGCGCGCGCTCGTTGAGCGCTGTTTGTGCAGGCCTGGTCTAGACTCAAGACCAAGCAGCCATCGCACGGACTGGTATGACATAAAAAGTTTAGGCAATAGAAAACAACTTGTTCAAGTTAATGGCTATCATTCCTCATCTATGGTTGTCTCGACTGGGGTTCCACAAGGTTCTATCCTCGGGTCGTTTATATTTATAATTTCTATGAATGATTTGAAATTTTTCTCAATTTATTTATTTTATTAGGTTATTTTACGACGCTTTATCAACAGCTTAGGTTATTTAGCGTCTGAATGAGATGAAGGTGATAATGCCGGTGAAATGAGTCCGGGGTCCAACACCGAAAGTTACCCAGCATTTGCTCATATTGAGTTGAGGGAAAACCCCGGAAAAAACCTCAACCAGGCAATTTTCCCCGACCGGGAATCGAACCCGGGCCACATGGTTTCACGGCTAGACGCTCTAACCGTTACTCCACAGGTGTGGACATTTTGTTCAATTGAACGGACTATCTTGTATGCAGATAATGCCACTAATACTATGGACAACTTAATAACTTCGTTTAATGCAAATAAACTTCGTGTCTAGACTGACTAATATGGCAAAACATACGAATCTTTTCCTTTGTCTTTACTAAGTCTCTCTAACTGAGCTACTCAGGTGTCTCATTTTGCGCAATATAATACTTTTCTTATTAGCAACCAAAATTAAAAATTTAGTGACGCAATCAGCATAACCTCCGTACGCTAATAGAACAACAATCTTTCGTATGCACTATGACAATCTCGTGTCGTGACTTTCTTAGTGGTAACGTTTTACAGAATGAGAACTGTTACTCCCTGTCTTTGTTATAAACATTTCTTGTTTATATGTTTTGCTTTGCGCCCATTTGTATCGAGGGCCCCTGAGCAATAGATCCTTAGTCCTTATCGTTGAGAAGTGAATGTGTGTACCTCTGTTCGAACCTCAAATCTTTGTTTGTGGAGTTAACTTTAAAGTTTCCGGTTAATTCTCGAACATTCTATTCACACACACGTTAAATATCTGATCGGGGTCAAGGCACTGCGATTTGTGACAGTGGCACGGGCACTGCCGTATCCTATCCACAAACACTTGCCCGCAGCCCACTCCTCGCAGGGTTAATTGCGATGTTGCAACTCATCTCTATCTGCTGGCAGATCTTCCCTCCCAACTATTCAGTCGAATGCATTTCCTTTCACCTTGCGCTCTGCAAGCCCTGCCCACCTTAACCCACTTCGGTTAATAGCACTTCGCGGCAAGAAAGCGAAGGTGGGAACGAAATTTGAATTAAAGGGGAAAAAGCATAAAATATAAATACTCAACTAAGAAAATTACTTGAAATACACGGTATCATAAACATCTCTATAATTTTCAACAGTGCATCAGGACCAAGAGCACTGATAATGAGTGTAGTACGGTAGTGAAACGCAAGAAAATTAAAAAAAAAAAAAAAAAAAGACAGAAAGGAAAGACTAGAAAAATAAATGAAAGAAGAGGAAGGTGGGAGGAAACATAAGAAAAGACAAAAGAATGAAAATGAAAGCAAAAAAAATCACAAGGATAACAAAAAGAATCAAAAGGAAAGCAAAAAGAATCGAAAGGAAAGCAAAAAGAATCGAAAGGAAAGCAAAGAGAATCGAAAGGAAAGCAAAAGGAACAAAAAGGAAAACAAAAGAATCAAAAGGACAGCAAAAAGAGTGAAAAGGAAAGTAAAAAGAATCAAATGGATAGGAAAAAGAATCATAAGGAAAGCAAAAAGAATCAAAAGGAAAGCAAGAGCAACCAAAAAGAAAGCAAAAACAATCAAAAGAAAGTAAAAATAACCAAAAGGAAAACAAAAGAACCAAAAGGAAAGCAAAAAGAGTCAAAAGAAAAGCAAAAGGAACCAAAAGGAACGCAAAACTAATCAAAAGGAAGCAAAAAGAATCAAAATGAAAGCAAAAGGATCCAAAAAGAAAGCAAAAATAATCAAAAGAAAGCAAGAAGAACCAAAATTAAAACAAAAGAACCAAAAGGAAAGCAAAAAAAGTCAAAAGAAAAGCAAAAAGAACCAAACCGAAAGCAAAATTAATCAAAAGGAAGCATAAAGAATCAAAATGAAAGCAAAAGGATCCAAAAAGAAAGCAAAAATAATCAAAAGAAAGCAAAAAGAACCAAAAGTAAAACAAAAGAACCAAAAGGAAAGCAAGAAGAACCAATAGTGAAGCAAAAAGAACCAAAAGGAAAGCAAGAAGAACCAAAAGGAAAACAAAAAGAACCAAAAGAAAAGCAAAAAGAATCAAAAGGAAAGCAAAGAAGAATTAAAAGGAACGCAAAAGGAATTAAAAGTGTAGAAAAAAAAAGAAAAAATAATCAGGAGGCAAGGAAAAAGAGTCAAATGAAAAGCAAATAGAATCAAAACGAAATAAAAAAGAAACAAATGGAAACTAAAAATAATCAAAAGGAAACCAAAATGAATCAAAAGGAAAGCAAACGTAATCAAATGCAAAGCAAAATGATCAAATGGAAAGCAAAAAGAATCAAAAGAAAAGCAAAAAGAATCAAAAGAAAAGGAAAAAGAATCAAAAGAAAAGGAAAAAGAATCAAAAGTGAAGAAAAGAGACTCGAAAGTACAGAAAAGAGAATCAAAACGAAACCAAACAAAAAAATCAAAAGAGAACTAACAACAATCAAAAGGAAACCAAAATTAGTCAAAATAAAAGCAAAAGTAATAAAATGGAAAGCAAAAAGAACCAGAAGGAAACCAAAAGAAACCAGAAGGAAAGCAAAAGACATGTTCCATGTATATATTTTACTCGTATTTTGTCTGTGTTTTACTCAACTAAAATGTAACTAAAGTTTTCGTTCTCGAAAAATTTAAAGAAAAGTGTAAGAAACTGAATCGAAAGAAAACAACCATAATAGAAAAAGAAATTGAAAGTAAGCAATATAATGGATAATGAACGAAAGGAGAGAAAAAAAGGTGAAAAAATAAGAGGGGTTGATTTCAAGAAATAAAAGAAGTGACACAAAAGGAAAGTACCAAATAATTAAAATATGAAGCCAGAGAATCAACGAATGAAAGGAAAGTAGACAACTGGAAATAAAACCAAAGTAAAAGTGTAAGGAATGAAGCAAGGAGAGCGTATCTAAGAAAGGAAGTGAAAGAACAAAAGGACGAGAATAAAAAGAAGAAACGACGAGTAGGAAATGAAAAGGGCGGAACAGAAAAGTACATTTCTTGCCGCGTGGAAATGCCAGCTGACACACCTCGTTGATTAATGAGCGTCGTGAAGTTCACGTTACGTAACTCTCCCTTTCCCCGTGCGGACATCTCTCGGAGGAGCCAAGGTGAGAGAGAGAAAGAGATCCTTTCCACACGCATGGGAAACCAGTACAAGATATCATTACGCGCTGCCATAGCGGAAATGCAAATCACGAAGTCTTAATCCTTCCATTAGATCTAGCGCCTTTGTAATCTCGCATACATACGTGTTGCAGGAGATACATCAAGACCATACAAAGCTGTAACACAATTCAACTCGACAGACGGGATCTTTGAGCAACCATATTTTATCTTATACTCCAGTCGTGATTTATTACTAGGCATAATTATTACTATTATTATTATTATTATTATTATTATTATTATTATTATTATTAAAAACATAAAATTACTTAGTCATACGTTAAAAAGTGTTAAAATTAAAAGAAAAGGGTATATACCTTCGACAAACGGCCCGTTTCGACGTGATGTCACGTCTTCATCAGTGTCTCCTGAACTACTGGTGATCTTGAATTCTGCGATGTGCATTTGTCGGTTGTAGGGGTGGGGGTATGTTGCTCTTATGGTGGGGGCTGGTTGTTTGTGTGTTATGACGTATCATGACATCGAATAATGTGTGGGTATTGAACTGTAATTGTGTATTAAGTATAGGTTGTGGGTGTGTTATTGTATGTTTATATATTTCGTATTGTTCTAGGATGTTTAACTGTGAACTTTTTGGTGTGATGTGTAAAATTTCCATATCTGTTTCTATATTATTGTAGTCATGATTATTGTTGATAATGTGGTCTGCATAATTTGATGTGATGTAGGTTTTGGTTTCATTATATATTGTATGAAAGGATCTTCCTGTCTTTCCTATGTAAAAATGCGGGCAACTATTGCATTTTAGTTTGTAAACTCCAGTTGAATTATTATTACTATTATTATTATTATTATTATTATTATTATTATTATTATTATTATGTTGTGTGCTTCACCTGACATAATTAGGAACATTAAATCCAGACGTTTGAGATGGGCAGGGCATGTAGCACGTATGGGCGAATCCAGAAATGCGTATTGTGTCAGCTGGGAGAATCGGTATAGAATCGAGCCTGGATCTGTAACATTTATAGCCGAAAACACTATCAACTGAACTAAAGTGGAGTTAATAATAATAATAATAATAATAATAATAATAAATAGCAAGACTTTTGCAGAGACCATGATGTACATGGAGGATAATATTAAAATGGATTTGAGGGAAATGGAATATGATGCTATAGACTGGATTAATCTTGCTCAGGACAGGAACCGATGGCGGACTTATGTGAGGGCGGCAATGAACCTCCGGGTTCTTTAACCTTTAAGAGCCGAGCTACTATTATAGTGGTATAGCTAGTATTATGGTCATGACGTGATATGTTGTTGTTGTTGTTGTTTAGTCAACTGTCCGAAGACAGGTTTGAACCTCATAAGTAATACCAATAAGGTATCACTCATGAGGCAACTAGGCCAGGAAATAATGGGGTAGGGTGGCCAGTTCCTTTCCCCCTCCAATGCATACATCACCGATTAGCTACATATTCCATTAATCAGATTTCAGATGCATACAAACAATTATTGTTTTTCCTCTGACATATCGCCAAGTGAGATGTATTGCCTGTTAACAGATATACATATCAACCAGAACCTCAATCCGAGATGACGTGATATAATATGTTATAAATTTATGTTATAATTATATAATAGTAATATACGTTACAAGAGCGGTATGTTGACGTTTTCATGGTCGAGGAAAAGATTCAAAAAGCGAAACGTAGTTGCGCTTTTTTAATTTCCGAGAACATGAAAACAAACATACCGCTCGTGTATCGTTCATTATTTTGTGCGAAGATCGTTTATTACATACCTGAAAGACGAATTTCTAATTTAGTTGCAATGAAATCTCCATCTTGGTTTCTGTTTAATGACGACAACTTCGGAAAACCAAAATATCTTTCTTCAACATTGTTGCTGTAAAATGTTTTCTGTGTTTACTATACTCAAACAGGCCGTGATATACGTCTGTCTTTTTTTTCCTCCAGTCTATAAATGCGAACTTAAAACAAACGGTAAGGTTATGTAATGATTTATTTTTCATTTTAATATTTTAACAATATTATTTATATAACATATTGCAGTAATAACATCCACATCTGGAATCTTGTTGATTTTTTCACGGCTTCCTTAATGTTACTTGTGTCAGGAATGCAATAAGTTTCGTGGAGTAGTAGACTTTACTTAATTTTTGCAAATATTTAAAAACAATAATTAACATTGCAATTTAGGTGAAATTGCAGTGGTAAGTTTCCAATTTATAATTATTACTATGTTAAACGTCTCTAAAATAATATGTTAAAAGCCTAAAGCAGTACAATGAATGTCGCGCTTAAGCGGTAAGAAGAGGGAAATTGTTATGTGTGTTACGTTGGGAATACTGAATGTGGTATTTCACACTTATCGCGTATTGGTTCTGTGCGGAAAACAAGCAAATACGCACGATCTCGCACAAAATACGTTGATATTGTTTGATTTTATACTCGTAACATTAAGACATTGTACTTGATTACAATAATTAAAAAAAATTGTAATCTTTTTTTCTAAAAGAAAAAAGAGCAAAATCATTTCAACTGCTGTGAACTGAAACTCTGTCAGCTTCCATGCGTATCATTACACCGATTGTTTTACATGGGCCCTCCCCATCCTTTATCGCAGGCTCAATTGACACAGTTGCTATAGCGCTGGCCTTCTATGCCCGAGGTTGCGAGTTCGATCCCGGGCCAGGTCGATGGCATTTTAGTGTGCTTAAATGCGACAGGCTTATATCAGTAGATTTACTGGCATGTAAAAGAACTCCTGCGGGACAAAGTTCCGGCACACCGGCGACGCTGATATAACCTCAGCAGTTGCAAGCGTCGTTAAATAAAACACAACATTTAATATTTTCAGTTGAGTGCAGTGGCCGGGACGCGAACCTACGATGTTAGGCACGATATGTTGGCCGGACATATCTTATGCGTCTTAACCCTTAAATTGACGAAGTATCCTATAGGATACAACAGGTTAATAGGCTATATTATGCTATAATTTTAATAGAATAGAAAAAAAATTGGTAGGAAAATTAAAATTTCACAACTGTCTCCAATTTGTAAACTATTCACTCCAGCTGAAGTCAGAAACACGATTAATAGATTACCCGCGAAAAAAGCCCCTGGGCATGACTATATAACACAACCTCTCCTCTTGCAACTGCCTAAAAGAACTATAGTTCTGTTAACACAGATACACAATGCAATGATACGCTTATCATATTTTCCTTCAACATGGAAGCGCGCTAATATTGTGATGATTCCTAAACCGAATAAAATTCGTACTGATCCATTTAACTACAGACCTATAAGTCTTCTGCCTCTCTTTTCAAAAATATTTGAGCGTCTTTTATTATCTAGACTATTAACGCATCTCGAATCATTGTTACCAAATACTCAATTTGGATTCAGAAAAATGCATTCCTGTCCGCAACAATTACACAGGATTATTGACATAATTCTTGACACCTATGAAAAGAAACAAATCTGTTTAGGCCTTTTCCTTGATATAGAAAAGGCGTTCGATAAAGTGTGGCATAATGGCCTCTTATTCAAACTAAAAAACCATCTTCCTGACACATATTACCGTTTAATTCAATCATTTCTTAGAAGACGAACTTATTCAGTAATTTATGAAGATGTACAGTCTCGGATTAGATATATTTCTGCAGGTGTACCTCAAGGGAGCATTCTAGCCCCTTTTCTCTATTTAATTTACATCAATACCAATACCTAAATCAGATTCTCTAACTGTAGCTCAGTTCGCTGATGACATTGCTGTCCTTAGCAAAGGAGATACTGGTGAACAAGTGACAACCAATCTACAAAACTTCTTCAAGAAATTGAAATATGGAACAAAAAATGGAGAACAGTCATGAACACAAATAAGTCATCGACAGTAACATTCACATACCTCAAAAAAAGAAAAAGCACTTCCAATATACCTCAACTGTTCACCAGTACCACAACATGAAGTACAATATCTTGGACTCATCCTAGACAGTCGCTTGACCTGGCATAAACATCTCACTTATACTCTCCAGAGATTAAGATACAGACTTCATCGACTGAAAACAATACTTTCCAGCTCTTGTTTTTCCCTTTCCAACAAAAGGCATGTAATGCTTCTCAAACCTATTTGGCTCTATGGATGTTCATTATGGGGATCGGCTTCCATAAGCCAAATCAAGCGTATTAAAACATTCCAAAATCGTGCACTAAGGATAATCACTGGAGCACCATGGTACATCAGAAATGAAACATTTCATTCAGATCTAGATCTAGCCAAAATAGAGACTGTAATTCATTCTTCCTATACACGATTATATGCAACATTGTCAACACATTCTAACAGCTTAATCAACCAGATTCCTCGGAACCTGCCCCCTGCACAGCCTGGTCGTCGCCTCAAGAGGAAAAGACACACTGATTTGTTGATGCTTTGAGGAACGTTAATGGACGTCACCCTCTCCACAAGTCTCATATTGTTGTAATGTTAATTATTTAAGCACAATTGATAGTACCAATTTACAAAAATTAAAAAAAAACAACAATACTATAATATTGTACAACATATAAAATATGGACATTGCGATAGTTTTCTTTACGGTCCGACAAGGTTTAATAAACTAGTATGAGAAATGAAGCCTTTGCCAATTTATGGGTTAAACAGTTCGGTTAACGAACCCAACACGAATTTACCCGATTATACAGGTATACCTAACTCCTGCTTAACAGTTAGAAATTTGCGTGCAATAGTGGTATATGTCTTCCGGCTTCTAAAGTTTAAAAGCCATTTATAAGGAATAAATAGTAAATGAGGACTTGGATCTATTCTCATAGCACACAAACAGAGCTAGGATTGACCTTCCCCGGAGCAGTTCATACCCCGAGCATTTATCCTTGAGCGAATGATTTCACTTTCTACGTAATTTGCTTTTAGGAACCACCGCAGTGTCCTTGTGCTACTTCCTGCAGAACGACCTCGCCCTTGCATGGTCTTCAGGGCGGACAAAAAGATGGACACTTCCTGCTGATGCGCACGATCCAGTAGTCCCCACATCACGCCCGGGGCATATCAATCATCTGCAGATGCGAGAGGTCGCACCGTTCCATTATTTCCTCTCGCAGATTGATGAGATGTTGCTTCGTGCTACGCATTATCAACGGATTAAATAGCTAAAATAAACGGTGTCATTTTAACGACTCCTGTTTTTAATATCACATGCTATGAGGTAAAGAATAAGAACCAGACTTTATGAATAAAAAAAATTAATAGGATTTGCAAAACTTTCTGTGGAAAAAGTTGGACTGGTGCTTATTATAATGCAAACTGCGGCTTAAAATTAATAAAATAAGGGTTCGATTTAAATTCACTGGTAATTAATAAAGATAAAACAATAGCTATCCCATTTTATTTAAATAATAAAGGTAATAAACCAATTTCATCTATACTACAAATTAAAATGCATAATTGTGATCGTTCCGATATAAATTGCAATTGTTCAGTGTGTTAGCGGCGATGTTGCCGGACTGCTGAAACTTCAAACTTAATTTTCTATGGTTAATTAACTTGAGCATTTAATCACAAAACGCATTATAGGTTTCTATTCATTTACATGTATCCTATAGCCCCTTTCGATCTTCAGGGCTATTTCACTTCCCCCTTGTAGGGCAAAGTTGCCTAATTCCGTGATACGGTTTTTTCACTGAATGTCACGGGATTGGGTATTTTGCTATGAAGTTCACCGATGTCTCAAAAGTAGGCGAAATATATAATCTTCCAAGAAAGATGTCTGGCGCTATGATCGAACGGCAAAGCTTTGACTGACATTCAATTTTTAAAAAGTATCACGGTATTAGGAGTATCACGGAAATAGGCAACTTTATCCTATACCTGGGTATATGTAGGTTGTAATCGAAAATTAGTTTAATTTATTGTAACTATTCTTAATTGTAATTAAGTTACCACTGCCACTGGGTGTTTGCCCATTTGCAGTGTAAATATATACATTACCAGAAGTCTTTTTTCTTTTTTTTTTTTTTGTAATTTGAAAAAGAAAATAGTTTCTTACTTGAAATCATAGTAAAGTACTGCAATATAATCTGCAAAATTATATGTAGGGTAAAGTTGCCTAATTCCGTGATACGGTTTTTTTCACTGAATGTCACGGGATTGGGTATTTTGCTATGAAGTTCACCGATGTCTCAAAAGTAGGCGAAAGATATAATCTTCCAAGAAAGATGTCTGGCGCTATGGTCGAACGGCAAAGTTTTGACTCACGTTCAATTTTTAAAAAGTATCACGGAATTAGGGGTATCACGAAAATAGGCAACATTACCCCATACCTGGGTATATGTAGGTTGTAATCGAAAATTAGATTAATTTATTGTAACTATTATTAATTGCAATTATTGTAATTAAGTTACCACTGCCACTGGGTGTTTGCCCATTTGCAGTGTAAATATATACATTACCAGAAGTCATTTTTTTTTTTTTTTTTTGTAATTTGAAAAAGAAAATAGTTTCTTACTTGAAATCATAGTAAAGTATTGCAATATAATCTGCAATATTATTCACAACATGGCAAAAGAATTGAATTGTTACAAAATACATGAAAAATATGAAGACAAAATGTTTCATCTCCAGGACAGCGACTTTTTTAATGTTTTTGTTTTGAACATAATCTGACGTCAATATAATCAACAGTGTATCCTCATCAATCACGTATATTATACTTCTGAGTGTTTAATTTGAGTGAGGAAGCGCTCCTTTTGTTGCCTTGGAAACCGAAATCGTGACCCGGATGAGGATGTGCTCCCTGTAACAATATGAGCAGTTGATGGATGGATGGACAAGCAACAATCCTTCACCGTGTGGATCAGATATCATTTCCTGGTGTTTCACAACTTGTTTATCAGCTCTTGTTTATACTACTATTCGTCTAGTTTCGGTTGTTTGATGTTGTCGAATGTTTCAAGAACGTCCTGCTAAAATGGTAGCTCAAGGTTCGTTACGGTGCTCACAAAATCCCGTCACTTTTTTTCCACACAAAACACAATCAGTCCAATTCCAGCCCACACCGCCACTCTCTCAAGTACACTGCATTATCTACTATGGAATCTGCGTCTCATTTTTTACACCGCATTCAATACATCTGCGTTAATTAGCCTTTCTCTAACAGTTTATAATTTCATACAATCACCCCCTTCCTCTTCTTCGTCTTCAAGATCACCTTCTTTTTTCATCACATTAATTTCATTACCATCATCAAACTATTCTTAAATTTCATCATTAGTTTTTTGTTTCTTCATCTTCGTCACAATATTTCGTTTCATTGTCACCGTCTTTTTTATACCCATCTTCATCTTCATCGCTTAAATAAAATCTTTTTCGTATTCTTCATTATTATCACAATCCATTTTACTTACTTACTTACTTACTTACTTACTGGCTTTTAAGGAACCCGGAGGTTCATTGCCGCCCTCACATAAGCCCGCCATCGGTCCCTATCCTGAGCAAGATTAATCCATTCTCTATCATCATATCCCACCTCCCTCAAATCCATTTTAATATTATCTTCCCACCTATGTCTCGGCCTCCCTAAAGGTCTTTTTCCCTCCGGTCTCCCAACTAACACTCTATATGCATTTCTGGATTCGCCCATACGTGCTACATGCCCTGTCCATCTCAAACGTCTGGATTTAATGTTCCTAATTATGCCAGGTGAAGAATGCAATGCGTGCAGTTCTGCGTTGTGTAACTTTCTCCATTCTCCTGTAACTTCATCCCTTTTAGCCCCAAATATTTTCCTAAGCACCTTATTCTCAAACACCCTTAACCTATGTTCCTCTCTCAAAGTGAGAGTCCAAGTTTCACAACCATAAAGAACAACCGATAATATAACTGTTTTATAAATTCTAACTTGCAGATTTTTTGACAGCAGACTGGATGATAAAAGCTTCTCAACCGAATAATAACAGGCATTTCCCATATTTATTCTGTGTTTAATTTCCTCCCGAGTATCATTTATATTTGTTACTGTTGCTCCAAGATATTTGAACTTCTCCACCTCTTCAAAGGATAAATTTCCAATTTTTATATTTTAATTTCGTACAATATTCTCGTCACGAGACATAATCATATACTTTGTATTTTCGGGATTTACTTCCAAACCTATCTCTTTACTTGCTTCCAGTAAAATTCCCGTGTTTTCTCTAATCGTTTGTGGATTTTCTCCTAACATATTCACGTCATCCGCATAGACAAGCAGCTGATGTAACCCTTCAATTCCAAACCCTCTCTGTTATCCTGGACTTTCCTAATGGCATACTCTAGAGCAAAGTTAAAAAGTAAAGGTGATAGTGCATCTCCTTGCTTTAGCCCACAGTGAATTGGAAACGCATCTGACAGAAACTGGCCTATACGAACTCTGCTATACGTTTCACTGAGACACATTTTAATTAATCGAACTAGCTTCTTGGGAATACCAAATTCAATAAGAATAATAATAATAATAATAATAATAATAATAATAACTATAAAAAAAGTCGTAACACGTTATTTAAGGTGCTATTCATAGACATTTCGCAGCACGCGCTACAAGCGTACTAAGCTAGCCCCGGCTATCCACTGGTTACTTGTACAGAAGTCAAATCATATCATATATCGCTAACACTGGTTTATGAATACGAAAAACGCTGATCATCCACCGGAAGCCCGCGCTAAGAATGTCTATGAATAGGGTCCTTAAAGACTAATTGCTGAATGAAGATGATCATCAGGATCAGAATGATGAAAAAGAAAGCAAGACACAGAAATAAATTATTAAAAAGAAAAAAAGGGACAGAAAGGAATACGATGACAAAGAAACGTAGCAGAATATGAGAATAAGCAGTAATAAATATCTTAAAGGACTGATGTAAGAAGTACGGGGAATATAGGAGAGAAACAAGGTGATAATGATGGAATAAAGTATCAAAGGGAAGGGAGCGAACAAGGAAAGCGGTAGGTAAAGAAAGTAAAGGCGAAAACAAGCAAAAGAATAGTAACAGAAACAAAAAGAGAGGTTTGGGAAATCCCTACCGTAGATGGAAGGACTAATTTGAGTAGTTGCAGAACGGGCAAGTCACCCAAAACTGCGAAAAGGAAGAATAATAAAAAGAAGCAAGGATAACTATTCTGAACGTGCTTATACAGCTCGAAAATTTGCAGTAAGTCGGGAATTGGGTGGAATCGTAACGAATGGCCTTGTTACACGCATTATCAACCCGCTCATTTGGCACCTGACCCAGAGGAGCAGCCAGAAGAAACCGAAGGCAGGTGATGAGCGATGCCAGTACACAGGCTTTAGTCATTTCATTACATAGTTATGAGGAAGCAAATATTTGTTACTAACGCCCTAATTTCTGTGTTCATCGATCATTGCTTAGGTGAAAACAGACATAATGAAATGAGACATTTGTTTATATTTACGCTCCATTAGGAATGTTTTCAATTACGATGCAGTCTCCACGAAACTTAAATTTCAAAACAACGAGATGGTAAATAAATTACGTTAATAAGGAGTTAATTGTTTCGCAGAAGCAAGTACCCATCATTCACTTTCATATATCGTCCTACAAAATATAAAAAAATTTTCAAGAAAAACATAATTTCTCATTGTAACTTGCTCTCAAGAATTTGATTCTTTCATCGTCTTGGGAATAATATTCCTTTTTGTGATTGTATGAAAGAATACACACTTCAACGTACAAAACATATGCCTAAAAACCTTATTCATAAACTGATACACAGATCAAGGGTTGAATGTGGCACTCCAACACTGCAAAATTAACAGTCATGGGTGTTTATTGAGCCTTCATAAATTTATAATTCTGGTGCCGTCATGGGTGTTGATTCCAAAATCACAAAATAAGAATTTCAATACGGCTATGGATGTTAATGAATTTAGGCATTCTAGCTAACCGATCTTATCCCTTCTGTCACCCGACAATAACTGACTGTTCCTCACTCAAATTTCTTTCTCCTGCAATAATAAACACGTGTAGCACAAAATTTGTAACAGTAAGATTTGAAAATATGAAAGCAAACAATTGAGCACGATTAATATTAGAGGAGAAAAATTCGCTCCGTCGCCAGGGATCGAACCCGGGTCGTTGGTCTCTACGTACCAAGCGCTCTCACCATTGAGCTACGCCGAAGTCCAATCCACAGCACCGGATCGAACTCCCCTCCTCCAGCGTTTTTCCCTTTGTGGCCTGACACCAAGTTGCGCATGTACGTATGTTGACATTTTATTAAATCAACTGTCATTATGAAGGAGCGGATTCCTATGTAATTAAATATTTTTCTTGCGTGTGATAAAACACAATTAACAAAGTTAAAAATTCCGAATGTCAAGTTTCAAGTTTAAAACCCGAATTTTATTTCACATAAAAACACATATTTTCACAAAAAGATTATGTAAATATATATTTTCAGGAAATCTATTATAAACACATAAATCTTGGAGTTTTTTTTACTTAAATAATTTTTTTACAAGAACTTTTAAATATTTTAAAACTAAATCAACTATATCACTCAGAAATGCGTTATCTTTTTAAGAATTCTTGGTTGCTTCGTGTTTCTAAGCGCTGTGTGGTGTATCCGTGATCCACTTTTGTAATAGTATCGGCTCAAGTTCTGAGAACTGCTAGGCAGCATATCAGTGTTATTATTAGAGAATAAATTAACATGGACAAGAAGGAGAGATTTTGCAACACATACTTAGGAATGTTTATTGTTGCTGAAGATGATTTCATTCCGTGCTTTGTTTGTGAAACACAACAGATAAGAGCTCCGGTATGAACATTATTTAATTTAAACAAATCTCTCGCCTCTCGTTCATGCCTATGAAGTGAGGAAATACATCTTGTTGTGATTCCCCGTTATCGGACTGTAAGCATAAGTTGCGTAGTGTAGACGTGGAGGCGTCGCTATAGGAAGCTTTTCTCCGACATTGTCAGTCAGTAGCTAGAAACATTATTTACGTTAAGACGTGTGTGTATATTAGCCTCTTAAGATGCCTAAAATCAAATCGTGTTTAAGATCGCGTCTAAGTCGTCGTTCAGAGATAATGGGCATGCATTTGTGATGGAGAATTTGGAAATGACCTTTGTTGTTCACCACAATTCTCGGACAACTACTAGCAACTGATACTCAGGTGTGATTGGTGAGTACCTAGTAACATTTTTTTGAAGCTAAGTAAGATATTTTTGTCATATTTAAAAAAAATATTTCTTTCATTTTTAGCACATATTTTTGTACTTTTTAGCACATAAAAAATAAATATATTTAAATTTTTTAGCACATAAAAATCCGCTCCCTAGTCATTATACAAGGAGCGCACTCAGTTGAGTGACTTGGTGGCCGGGATTCCACAGTAATGTGCACAGTAATCTGTACAGAAATATGCACTGTTGCTAGAAGAATTTACTAAAGATTATTATTTTATTGGTCCTACAGAATATATTTGTTATGGTAACAATATTAGAGGAGAAAAATTCGCTCCGTCGCCGGTGATCGAACCCGGGACCTTGGTTGCTAGCTCAATGGTGAGAGCGCTTGGTACGTAGAAACCAAGGACCCGAGTTCGATCCCCGGCGACGGAGCGAATTTTTCTCCTCTAATATTAATTGTTACCATAACAGATATATTCTGAAGGACCAATAAAATAATAATCTTTAGTAAACTGAGAACGAGCTTAATATTTAAAATTATAAAGCTGATTGTTGGTATCGTGAAGACATGGCAATATTATATTTGTAACTGTGGATTGTAAACCAATGAAAAGTAAACTTCATGCTTACGTTAGTGAATTATGGAGAATACAAGCGAGTGAAAACAAATCAGTGCATGTTACTTTCGGAACCAGAACTGAAAACTGTCCTCCTGTAACACTGTACAACAAAGAACTTCCTGAAGCAGACGATGTCAAATATTTAGGTATGCATTTAGATCGCCGATTAACATGGCGTAAACATATTGAAACTAAACGTAAAGAATTAAATTTTAAAACACCAAAAATCTATTGGTTATTGGGACTTAAACAAAACTGACATTAGAAAATAAACTTCTTGTTTATAAAGTCATACTAAAACCAATCTGGACATACGGCATCCAACTGCGGGGAACTGCTAGCAACTCAAACATTGAAATACTGCAGAGGTATCAGTCTAAAACTTTACGTTCCATTGTCACTGCACCATGGTATGTACGTAATGATGTCATTCATCATGATCTTAACATTTCAACTGTAAAAGAAAAGATCTCTAAGTTCAGCAAAAAATACCTGCACCGATTAAATCAACATCCGAATCATCATGCTTTAAATTAACTGGATAATAGTCAAACAATAAGAAGACTTAAAAGGACGAACGCTCTTGACCTTCCATTCATTTTTACTACAACTATTTAAAACATTGTTATTTTTCTTTTGGAGTGTTGTCATGGGATAACATCTCCACTCATGTCAAATTCCTTTATAATATTTACTTATTGTCTATTGTAGACAGATTGTGGCATAAGTGTTATAAAAAAACCGTTAATGAATTTGGTGCCCATGTGTTTTCAACCGATGGAACAGTTTTGTCATGTAAGGATTGTCGATCATTATTCATATTACACCAATAGTATTAAGGCACGATTATTAGCAGATTAAGCACCGAAGTAAATTACTTTTATTTACTATTGTTAGTAAAGTTAGTCATTGTTTCAAATATTTAAATTTCATACACATTACATTACAATTAATTATAAAATTGCAAATAAACAAGAAATATTGCTTTAAAATGACAAAAAAGGCATTTATTAATAAGAAACCTAAAAAAGGCAAAATAAAAATTGGCCTTATCACTTTGATTTATCCCAAATCACATTTATATCTATGCAAATAATGATTTACTTCCACCCAGTAAAAGGCGTTTTGCCAAACATCCGGGTTCTACTTATAATTATTATATCACATTTGAAATTTGTTAATTGAAAGATAATAAATTTAGAATCTCAATGCGATCTTGGGTGTTAATTCAACGGTCACAAATTTAGAACCTGATTGCAGTCAGAAGTGTTAGTTCAACGGCCATAACTCTGTAACTTCTGTGCAGCCATTACTGTTTTATCGGGTGCTATTCATAGACATTTCGCTAGCCCGCGCTACGAGCGTGCTAAACTAGCCTCGGCTATAGACTGATTACTTTTACGGGAGTCATATCATATCATATCATATCATATCATATCATATCATATCATATCATATCATCAGTGGCGTAGCATGAAATTTTGAATAGGGGAAGCTAACTCAAGTTGTCTTTCATGCAATATGAGAAAACGTATTACAAAAATACAGTCTTAAAATAAATAGTAGTCCATTTCAAGTCAGCAGTCGAAGATTGGTTGGAACATCGAAAGTAACACCAATAAGGCATGACCTCAAATGATACGTAGTAAAATATGATTTCACGGTTTACACATATCTCTAACAAATAGACACGTATACGTATAACATTAGCTCACTCCCTGTCATACTTAGAGAAATCACAATATTAGTATCATTACGTAAGTATGCGTCTGTCTTTTGGTTGTGTCCTTCATTGACAGCAAGGGAGTCGGTCATTTGTTTTTTAAATCACACTTTTGTTCGTAAGTCAGTCTTGATAATACAATTGTCCTAAAAAAATTCAAGTAAATTAGTGTCAGGAACTGTTATTTCGCTCATTATTTATTATATCAGCCACAATGCACACTAACACTTCAACTGAACACAACTGACGAAAAGGGATAACTCGGAAACTACTTATTTTAAATGTTAAAGCTAGCTTCTTTTCGAGCCTTGCGACTAGGGTAGTTTAAAAGGGATGGAAAATCTGCGGGGTGGATTACACAGAAGAAACCGGTCTGCTTGGAAGCTGGTGTGTGCAGGCTTCTTGTTTACTGCTGCATCACAAATCATCCTGGGCTGCCGCATCACAATATTTAATGCGTAAATATAAATTGTATTAAAATTAATAAATAATTTTGTTCATAAACTGCAGGTTTATTATGAAATTATTGTTAACTGGGGAAGGTAAGCTTTTTAGCTTACATTGACGCTACGCCACTGCATATCATATCATATCATATATCATATCATATCATATCATATCATATCATATCATATCATATCATATCATATATCAATCATATCATATATCATATCATACCATATATCAATCATATCATATCATATCATATCATATCATATCATATCATATCATATCATATATCAATCATATCATATCATATATATCATATATCAATCATATCATATCATATATCAATCATATCATATATCATATCATATCATATCATATCATATCATATCATATCATATCATATCATATCATATCATATATCATATCATACCGCTAACACTGGACTACGAATACGAAAAACGTTAGTTCACTGATCATCCACCGGAAGCCCGCGCTAAGAATGTGTATGAATACGGCCATACAGACTAAGAATTTCAGTGCAGTTCTGAGTGTTAACTGAACAATAATAATAAATGTTTAATTTAAATGTAGTTATGAATTACAATTCAAGGATAATCGATTTAGAATTTTAAAGATAAGTTAATGCATTTAGAATCCCAGCGTATTCATAGTTGCTATTCTCACTAAATTACGCGGCAAGTGTTTGGCACACGAAGTGAGAGAACTGTTACGAATGTGTGCTCAAGGCCCAGCGCATTTAATCAATGGGACGGGCGGCGGCGACATTTGCCTCAGCCTCCAGCGTCTTGCGCCGGGTTCGAATCCACTTCCCTGTTGGACCACAACAAGGGTTTCGGGCCAAGGACGACCCCCTGGGGACTTGGGTGTTATTTTCCGGCACTTAGAGAAGTAGAGGGGTGACGTAAGCACGAGGTCAACGCCTGCACTGACTGAACTGGAATCATTGGTCTTCACTGATTAGACTAACAGGACTGAGCGACCATAATGACGAAATGGACTGATAAATAGGCTGCCAGATCTCCCTGGTTTGACCGTTTGAACCAACTGAACTCATTCGACTCACTGACTGGACTGATTATACTGACGGCTTGAGTGTGTGAACTGGCTGTAATTACTGAACCTTCAGAAGTAATGTCACGAGACCTTGAGTGACATTTATTAGGACTATTTCGTGAATAAAATAAAAATGTAAATAATATACCCCTAAAATTCGATCACAAAATGGTAATAATTATATATTAACGATTACTTAACCTATTCAGACATTGTGAAGTTGAAATATTCGTAGATGAATATCGATTACTGCAATAAAGAAATTCGATGTTATTATTCAGTAATGCCAATTGCGAAAAGCGGAATACAATGTTAATTACATGCACTGTACTTTTCTCTTATTATTATAACATAAATACATTTTCATTATCTGCTGAAATCATAATTTAATTTAACAGTAACAGTGGGGACAGCTATATACCAGTGCTTATGTATTCACAGCGAGACATGCTGCTACACAGTGAAGCCATCTCTGTATAGATAGGCCTAATTAAAACACGAATTTTATTACGCCATATGGAAGGCAGTTTGATCAACACATTATTACTATGGGTTTGATATGCGATGGTGTTACATAAATTTGAACATCTGACTTTCTATTAATTGTTTAATTTCATTCACAAAATACAAATTTTATAAGCTTCAATTATAGGTTGAGTTACCTGTGAGAGCAGGACCAATTTCAGCTGTGCCTTATTTCGACCGTTACTGACAATCAGTGCTACACGAAAGCAATTTTTAAAGCTCGACAAACGCATTTTCGCTTCATCTACACAGTTCTATATTCCAATCGCGTATGCGTGCAATCTGGGAAGAATATTGAAAGAATCAAGTTTAAAAGGTACGTTCAATTAAGATGCATGGAGATTTTGTGTATATGGTGCGCCATTTTGAACGTCGTCTTCACTGCGTAAATATATTAATTAATATTAAATATTAATCTTGAATTCATTGCTTTAAAGTTGAAAGAAAATTTTAACCATGTAGTTGCATTTTAATGTATTCATGATCATCAATTTATGGGGAAACAGTTGGCGACAACGACTAAACAAAAGAACGACCATGCGATAAATTGATAGCGATAAATCTAGTTGCAAAAGTTATCGCAAAGTGTGACTGTGATTGGTTGAAATTCAAAATTTCATTACACTTCATTGGTCGACATATAAACGAAATAGTCACTATAATTCCTATTTTCATGTCCGAGTTTCCATGAAATTAATAATGGCTTCGGACTGATGGAGTCCCTTGTGATACAAGGGCAAATACATGTTGGATATTGTATATTCCACCAAATAACACAAGTATTACCCCTAATTTTAATCTTTAAAGTTATATCACTTGTTTTGGTGAAAATATAAAGAGTGAACCTTAAGTAATGTCATTAATATCAGGGGGATATTCTGTGAGAAATTTCAAACAAAACAGTTTAATACAATTTTGCTCGTTTTTGCTTCCTTTTCGAGAAAAAAAAATGTTTTATATGAAATATTTCATAGCCTGTTTTGAGAAAGCCATTTACTGACTTCCCAATATGTTCATTCAATTTAAGACAGCAGTGTATTATGATAATAAATGATAGAATTAATTTTAGTTTTGTCCTGTAAGGGGAGACTCCACTGGAAATCAAGAAAATTTTTCAAAAACAATTTATTGGCTATTTCAGTTCTTCATAATGTATACTAGTGGCTTGTGCAGCAAATGCTGCAGACTAAGTTCGTTAGACGTTCAATTAAACATTTTTCAGATTTATTTTCAATGAAGAATACTTGTCTTTTTGATAGATATTTGCTTCCATAATAATGAAACATACCCCCTCTGAATGGATTTTTTTAGGCCAAATACTTTTTCTTGAACCTATCCAACTTCAGTTTTTGAGTTTCAACGCTAAACGCAAGTATCAATGTCAGGACGACAGCATAGCTATTTCAGGTCATTGTGGATTGTAGGCGAAAGTTTAAAAAATGTCAGGTTTGCTAAGCTTTCGAACAATAGCATTTTCATATAGCTGCTGCATGTAGAACTTGAAATGTAGAGCGTAAAATCATTTTATCCTACTAAGAGATCTTGCTGAAATGATCTGGAGACTACAAAAATTTCTAGGCCTCTTATTTTATCAATAAGTAATACCTTTTGATCTTTCCTTAGGAACTGTAATTTTTGCGCTCTCTCGAGCCAATACTGAAGACAATGACACATATCAATATCTACACTACACAGTCATTAAGTATATGAAAAAGACCCAACCCCACTGGGTTAATAAGTATAAAAATATTTGATTTTTAATAACAATATTATTATCTTACTTAAGTTTTGTAGTTATATATAGCAGTCACCCAGTAAATTATAGAAATGAAGATCTAAATTAAGATATTCTCTACATTTACTTACATAACCTCAAAACGTTTCACATTCATGTCATCAATATAGCATCAATATTATGTACAATTAATGAAAAATAGATGCATCATGATATTAACTACAATAATATTTAATTTCTAATGGTAATAATGTCACCAAACCACCTCAAGTTTCGTAGATTTGAATATCCAATACACAGCTGTACTCAGAAAATTATACACTGCAGAATCAGTTTTTAATAACAAATTGAATTGAGCTCTAAATATGTCGGCAATCCTGCACGTCATGGCCTTCGTGTAATATCCTATTGTTTATTGTAGTGTGTGTTTTGTTCTGAAATTCAATCAACTCGGCCGTGAATGCAATTAATTAGTTCTCAAAACTGACGAAAGATGGATTTTGGAAAAAAGGAAAATGATGTAGGAAAATTGACATTTCACTGAAAACTACCACTTTTCCGAAAAACTTTGGGTTCCAAGCTTCAAAATGAGGGGTCATTTATTAAAATCCGTTCAGCCGTTTTCCCGTAATTTCCATTACCAGTTCAAATTATATATATAGATTTTCATACCCAAATGAGTTCAGTTCAAGACTGATTACAAATATGTTTAATTGTTTTTAATTAAGGCTGTAGTCCACACCTGTGGAGTAACGGTTAGTGCGTCTGGCCGCGAAACGAGGTTCGATTCCCGGTTGGGGCAAGTTACCTGGTCGAGGTTTTTTTCCGGGGTTTTCCCTCAATCCAATATGAGCAAATGCTGGGTAACTATCGGTGCTGGACCCCGGACTCATTTCACCGGCATTATCACCATTCAGAAGCTAAATAACCTAAGATGTTGATAAAGCGTCGTAAAATAATCTACTAAAATAAATAAAAATTAAGGTTGTAAGGGGGCGTGGCATTTAAAGGGCTGTAAAAATTATTATTATTATCATCAAAAAATTCTCTTTTACAAATTTCTGATTATAAATCTAGTAACTTCTTCTTCTTACCTGCATGGAATTGGAATATATCAGTCCCCTAACTGCCCATTGTGCGACTCAGACCAAGAAATGGATTCGGAACACTTCAAAATCTGTGCTTCAGTGGCTGGCCATGATAATATCTTTGAAAAGTATTGGAGTGCAAGAGGTCAAATGACTATTGTCAAACGCCTGGCATTAGAAAACAACAACTTTTTGTTCTAAAGTTGGCTCCCTTAAGTTACTAGATGAATGTAACAAAGGAGAATTTTAATAGGTATGTGTTACATAAATATTAATTTTTCTTTTCAAATCCATTTTCCCGTAAATTTATTTTTCTTGATTCAACACCAACTATTTAATGCCAAATACTAATCTAAATGGGTGAAATTTTACTGCAAGTATTTATGAGATAACTGTATGTTTCTATGCATTTATATTGTAAGAAATGCTGCTAGATTATTTTATTAATATTTTTTCATAAATTATATGAAAATAACTTACTTACAAATGGCTTTTAAGGAACCCGCAGGTTCACTGCCGCCCTCACATAAGCCCGCCATCGGTCTCTATCCTGTACAAGATTCATCCAGTCTCCATCACCATATCCCACCTCCCTCAAATCCATTTTAATATTATCCTCCCATCTATGTTTCGGTCTCCCCAAAGATCTTTTTCCCTCCGGCCTTCCAACTAACACACTATAATCTTTTCGCTGTAACAAAAATCCTAATGTAAACAATAGCACGTGACTGAAGTGAGGCTTCATTGGCCGCTGTTTGGCGCCATAAATTCTCAGTACGTGTTCCCGCCTACTGTTGTACATTCTGTTTCATGTTAAACATTTCCAGTTACTCGTCAAGTAAGCCTAACCTCACTACTATGCATTCGTTTGCTCAGGAAACATTTATTTTATAATTACTGTAATTAAATTATTTTTAAGTCATGTCTTCACAATGGACAGTTGATGTCTGTTTTTTTATTTAACGACGCTCGCAACTGCAGAGGTTATATCAGCGTCGCCGGATGTGCAGGAATTTTGTCCCGCAAGAATGGACAGTTGAGGATACAGAAGCCATACTTCAGTACCACGTGCTTACGTGAACAACTACGAGCTCAAGTGACGCCAGCTTGTTACAAGAACAGACTACCTCGGAATTACTGCTGGTATTCATCCGCGTTCATAGTACATAACAAAATATAAAAGTAGCTTTTCTTTTATATAGCGTTTTATATATGTGTAAAGTTAAATGTTTCATCGTATTTAACAACTAGAATTCAATGTTTTATTTTCAAATAATACAAGATTGTGGTTTCCAAGTACGAACTATATTTTCCTGCGTCATGTGTGTGTTTCGACTGGGAGCCAATCACGGGTATGACAGCCACGTGTTTGTGTTTACATTAGGATTTTTCTTACAGCGAAAACAGTATATATACATTTCTGGATTCGTCCATACGTGCTACATGCCCTGCCCTTCTCAAACGTCTGGATTTAATGTTCCTAATTACGTCAGGTGAAGAATACAAAGCGTGCAGTTCTGCGTTGTGTACCTTTCCCCATTCTCCTGTAACTTCATCCCTCTTAGCCCCAAATATTTTCCAAAGAACCTTATTCTCAAAAACCCTCAATCTCTGTTCCTCTCTTAAAGTGAGAGTCCATACAGAAGAACCGGTAATATAACTGTTTTATAAATTCTAACTTTCAGATTTTTTGACAGTAGACTAGATGACAAAAGTTTCTCAAACGAATAATAACACGCATTCCCCATATTTATAGGAAAATAACATTTTCAAAATTGAAAAAAAAAATCAAAGTGAATAAACGAGATATTTCATAAAATGAATGCACTGAGATGTTTCTCTATGTCTTGTGAATGTAACAGAAAAAAGGAATCTTGAAAATTTAGATCTACTAAAAACTTTGCTTTGAAAATATTTGTAAAAAGAAATAGAAAATTAAAAAATAAAAAGCAAAAAAAAAAAAAAAAAAAAAAAAAAAAACATCTGGGAGTTCAAAATTTGGATTTTGTTAGTTCTTTACATAGTAAATATGCTCTCAAAATTTGGTTGAAGAAGTGATTAGGAGAAAAGCTGTCATTTTTAGTGGGGTGTCTCATTAAATGTGCAGAAATTCGATCACAACAAATTTAACATTGAAAATGTATTTTGCAAAAATATACTGATCTAACTTGACTAGCTAACTGGAATATGTGAACTGTCTGATCAAATTGACACCTTACTACGTAGACTGACTCGACTGTGACTCAGTTGAATGACTGGAATGAGCTGAATTATATTTACTAAATGACAGTATTTTATTCATTTCACTTGCTTTAACAAAGACCAGCTTTAGATGGCTAAGTTGAATGATGAAGTTCTTTATATTCATTTCTCTTGTCTGATTACCAACAGTTTCAAAATCTGAACTGATTCTTCCTGTAGAAAAAACGAACGACTACATCACCTCTCTTCGTTCGGAGGGACATTGAAGTGGTAATAGCAAAGAAGAGTCGACCTCGGCACTAGATCCCTGATGTCCGAGCAATCGCTAATGGCCAGAAAGAGAAACTCTATGCTCATCTTTCCAAGTTAAAAAGTTGTTCGAAAGTTAAAAAGTTGTTCGACCTCCTGAGTCGATCGTTACTCGTCTCCCGAAGGTCCTGAAGGGTCGAGGTTCGAGCAGTCGAAACACCAACACATTTGCTTAGATTGCATCCTTATTAAAAGGACAACGTCGCCATTCTATTACAGTCATTTAAATGCACATAACATTTTGTTAACGGCGATTTCCTTATAGTCCTACAAGTTTTTATAGCCTATAATGATCATTTCGTATGCTAGCAACCATGAACAGATATATAGATTGTGCTAATGCGATGTAAGGCTTCCTAAGATTTTAATGCAATTGATAATGTAGGCAAAATTAATTTAACAGTGACTTCCTCATAGTATTTACAAGATTTCGTTGCCAAGCAACAACAGATATAATCCGGGTCTTATTTTGTGGCCTAAGAGTGAAACCTAACTTCATGTTGCCAGACAAAATACATTTTAGTATAAATGAATGAATGAATGAATGAATGAATGAATGAATGAATGAATAAATAAATAAATAAATAAGTAAGTAAATAACTAAATAAATAAATAAGTAAATAAATTAATTAATTAATTAATTAAAAAAATTAAATAAATAAAATAAAATAAACAAATAAAATAAATAAAATAAATAAATAAATAATTAAATAAATAAGTAAATATATAAGTAAGGAAATAACTAAGTATGTAAATAAATAAATAATTAAATAAGTAAATAACTAATTAAGTAAATAAATAAATAAATAAATAATTAAATAAGTAAATAACTAATTAAGTAAATAAATAAATAATTAAATAAGTAAATAACTAAGTAAGTAAATAAATAAATAATTAAATAAGTAAATAACTAAGTAAGTAAATAAATAAATAAATAAGTAAATAACTAAGTAAGTAAACAAATAAATAAATAATTAAATAAGTAAATAACTAAGTAAATAAATAAATAATTAAAGAAGTAAATAACTAAGTAAATAAATAAATAATTAAATAAGTAAATAACTAAGTAAATAAATAAATAATTAAATAAGTAAATAACTAAGTAAGTAAATAAATAAATAAATAATTAAATAAGTAAATAACTAAGTAAATAAATAAATAAATAATTAAATAAGTAAATAACTAAGTAAGTAAATAAATAAATAATTAAATAAGTAAATAACTAAGTAAATAAATAAATAATTAAATAAGTAAATAACTAAGTAAGTAAATAAATAAATAAATAATTAAATAAGTAAATAACTAAGTAAGTAAATAAATAAATAGATAATTAAATAAGTAAATAACTAAGTAAATAAATAAATAAATAACTAAACAACTAAATAAATAAATAAAAAATTAATTAATTAATTAATTAATTAAATAAATAAAATAAAAAGTAAATAAATAAAATAAAATAAACAAATAAAATAAATAAATAAAATAAATAAATAATTAATTAAATAAATAAGTAAATAAATAAGTAAGTAAATAAATAAGTAACTAAATAAATAAGTAAATAAGTAAATAAATAAATTAATTAATTAATTAAATAATAAATAAATAAATAAAATAAAATAAACAAATAAAATTAATAAATAAATAAAATTAATTAATTAAATAAATTGAATAAATTAATTAAATAAATAAATTAAATAAATAAATTGATTAATTAATTAAATAAACTAAATAAATAAATACATGAATAAATGAATAGATTAGTAGATGAATTGGCCTACATGAATATAATAATAAATGAACAGATAAACAAATAGATAAATAGACAAATAAGGAGACAAATAAATAGGTAAATAAATGAATAAATAGACAAATAGATAGAAAAATAAATAAATAATAAATAACTACATAAATGAATAAGTAAATAACTACATAAGTAAATAAACAAATAGATAAATAAGTAAGTAAATGAATAAGTACTTAAATAAGTAAATAAATACATAAACATATAAATATACAAGTAAATAAATAATATTTAGTATTATTGCTTCAGTCCATATTATTGTGATTTTACATGCTTCTGTGACATGTGGTAATAGTTTGTAACATTGAAAAGACGGCCATATTAACTCCTTAACAAATAACCTTACGTGAACTTCATTATACTTGACAAAGATTTTTAGTGCTAGGATGATGTAGTAACTTAGAAAGCACATATAATTGACACAGATTGTGCTAACGCCGTCTAAGAAGACAAGACTTCCAAGGTTCAGCTGCAATATTAACACTGAATATAAAATGACCCTAACTGTGTTCTCCTTACGTCTTCTGGAAAGTCGTTCACGGGAACTATAAAGAAGGGTTTCAATACTAAAACTAAGCTACTAATACCAACTGCAAGAGACAAAAAACAGATTCCAAAAAATCTGTACTTGAATTATCTTTTTATCAGACTGTTCTAGCACATGCCTGACATGACTGTTCGTGATCATTCGTCATAAGCTGAACGAAACATGAACATTCTCTCTTCAACCTTCTTTATCAAACTGATTTTGACTTCGTCCTTCACCTTGCAACCCAGTATCTGAGCTCTGCTATCACAATCAAGACGTCTGTCCTTGTTCCTAGGTCACATGTACTTAGGTTCTATTGATCATTGTGCATTCTAAAATAGAGCATTTCAAACGCGTATCAGCTGATTACTCCAAGGTACGCTGAGTATCCAGAAAGCAAGCATACAACCCCGCTCGCCCCTAGGCCACCCCTCTCCGCGAGATTCCAAATGTCAGTCTCCCATATGTTTGACAAAAACGAAGCAAATCTACGGTCTTAATATATCAACATGTTCTTCAGTTATTGACATTTTTTAAGCTGCCACGAGTTATATACGGAATTTAGGTTTAATCAACTGTTCACCCGAGAAGTTCCTTCGTCCCCATTTTCGAATTTCACCCCGTCCTAGACTAAAGGTTAGTCACTAAACGCCATCTTGTGGCTTTTAGGTGGTCTCGCAACCACGGATTACCGAAGGAAGGAATGCGAACCAAACACTGCGATAAGGAAGAGCGGGCGAGAGGAAAGGTCACGAGATAACTTGAATGATATTCAAGAGTATAGTCGGAAGAGAAATGACATCGATAGAATCAGTCTTGCGTTGTGATAGTTACATTACGACTTCAGTTCGTTCCATTGTATGTGAATGCGTGTTGTATCGCACGGTATTATTATTTCATTCCTAATAGTAATAAGCGTTACAAGAGCGGTATGTTGATGTTTTCATGTTCGAGGAAAAGATTGAAAAAGCGAAACGTAGTTGAGCTTTTTTAATTTCCGAGAACATGAAAACAAACATACCGCTCGTGTATCGTACATTATTTTGTGAGAAGATCGTTTATTACATACCTTAAAGAGGAATTTCTAATTAGTTGCAGTGAAATCTCCATCTTGGTTTCTGTTCAATGACGGCAACTTTTAAAAACTAAAATATCTATCTTCAACATTGTTGCTATAAAATGTTTTCTGTGTTTACTATATTCCTGCAGGCCGTGATATACGTCTGTCTTTTTTTTCCCCCAGTCTATAAATGCGAACTTAAAACAAACGGTAAGGTTATGTAATGATTTATTTTTCATTTTAATATTTTAACAATATTATTTATATAACATATTGCAGTAATAACATCGGCATCTGGAATCTTGTTGATTTTTTCACGGCTTCCTTAATGTTACTTGAATTACAAATGCAGTAACTTTTGTGGTGTTGTAGAGTTTACTTAATTTTTGCAAATATTTAAAAACAATAATTAACAGTGCAATTTAGGTGAAATTGCAGTGGTAAGTTTCCAATTTATAATTATTACTATGTTAAACGTCTCTGGAAATAATATGTTAAAAGCCTAAAGCAGTAAAATGAATATGGCGCTTAAGCGGTAAGAAGAGGGAAATTGTTATGTGTGTTACGTTGGGAATACTGAATGTGGTATTTCACACTTACCGCGTATTGGTTTTGTGCGGAAAGCAAGCAAATACGCACAATCTCGCACAAACATATTATGTTGTGCGTTTAATTTTTCGAAAATGACAGTTGACTTTTCGAAGAGGGTTTAGATCTGACCACTTCGGAAGATTCCTGATATGACATCCTGCTTTAATTTTGGCTGAAATATTATTACAATCCTGAAATCCTTCCATTAATTTATTAATATTTTTAAATGCTGTATTCTTCAACTGCATGAAAACATTTCAGTATTTATTCATTTCACAAGATTTTCAATGTTAGCTCCCATAAATATATTTTGATCGATATTCAGGTTTCGCAAATATAGGCTATTTTATAACATTCAATGTTTTAAATTTCCAAAAGGCGAGAACGAATGAAGATCGTCCTTAATTCAGTTTATAAGGAGTCTATGACAAAAGATTTGGCATCAACAGCAGGTTGGCAATATTCTCAGCTGGTCTCGTCAAAGAGTCGAAGGCGCAGTAAAAAGCTTTATATAGCCCCTCGTTACGACCTATAAAAACGACTGCAGCCTGCCAGCATTTCGAAATTCCTGTCATTTGAAATTGGAGCGACCATACATCCACACTTAAAGGAAAAGAAAAGAAATATATTCCGCTAGTATAAACTACTGTTGTGATAATCTAAAAACAAAACAATGACTCATATTTCGAGGAAACTAGTTGCTATGGTAACCCAGATTATATTGTATTGTATTGTATTGTATTGTACAGTGACATCAAAAACGTTTTCCTTACATTTTATTGTACCTTGTTTTTTTTTTACTATACCATGAAGGCTTTACTTAATGGTAAGTTTTAGTTGCCATGGTAATAGTTTACACTTCATAGGTACAACCAGGACATAGTTAAAAATGCACGGAAATAGTACATTATGCAACGAGCCTATAATGGTAGTAATTAAGACGCGAGTATGTTTATGAAAAGAGCAATATCTCGTAAATTGTGAGATGTGCGCAAACGCGAAAGTATTGATTTTTTCCGAGAAACAAATGTCATTGACCTTGATATAATCTAGAGAGTAAAATAAACATTAATCTTGATATCACCTTGAAATTGATTTAGACATTGAAAAACGAGATGACAAATTGAATTTATTTGAATATTATTTACAATTAACGCTAATTATTATAGTAACAGAACATAACCTTCTGCCACAGTATTGGATTTCCAGCCTCCGTGACATTTCGCTAGTTGTCTTTCGATTGCATATCCGACAATAATCGATACTTGCGCTTTCATATTGCTACAATGATGTTTTCTGATTGGTGGAACACCTGAACTTTAATGAATAGGCGTACTTTAATGAGGTCCATTAAAGGGCTGCTACCATGTGTATAATTACTACATTTCGGCATGGTCGAGCATAAAAGTTTTTTATGTCACTTTATTATGTAATAGGAACAGTTCACCCGAAAGTGCAAATCTTGTGTTTGGGACACTTCCTATTATATAATAAAGCGATATCAAAAACTTTTTCCGTGCATTTTTAACTATGTCCTGATTGTACCTATGTGGTGTAAACTATTACCATGGTAACTAAAACTGTCCCAAACACAACATTTGCTTCATAAGTGCTCTGTAGTGCTCTTTGACTCTGTTGAACCTCTACAGGGCTTTAATTTAATTTATGCTCGACCTTGCCGAAATGTAGTAATTATACACCTGGTAACAGCTCTTTAATGGACCTCATTAAAGTACACTTATTCATTAAAGTTCAGGTGTTCCACCAATCAGAAAATATCATTGTAGCAATATGAAAGCGCAAGTATCGATTATTCTAGGATATGCAATTGAAAGACAACTAGTTCTGTTACTATAATAATTAGCGTTAATTGTAAATAATATTCAAATAAATTCAATTTGTCATCTCGTTTTTCAATGTCTAATTCAATTTCAAGGTTATATCAAGATTAATGTTTATTTTACTCTCTAGATTATATCAAGGTCAATAACATTTCTCAGAAAAAATCAATACTTTCGCGTCTGCGCACATCTCACAATTTACGAGGTATTGCACAAGGTCAGTTCCGCTCCTCAGTCAGATAAGAATAACATGAATACTTACGATTAATTTCAAGTTAGAAATATGGTCGAGCATAAAAGTCGTATGAAACTTGACTATAATGGTAATTAAGACGCTCGTATGAAAATTATGAAACTCGCTTGCGCTCGTTTCATAAACATACTCGCGTATTAATTACTACCATTATAGGCTCGTTGCATAATGTACTATTACATAATTTTAGTCACTGGTAGTATTTTTTTGTATATCTATGTGCTATGTGATAGAATGTAAGAGAATGCCCTATGGCCTTAATCCTGACAGACTAAATAAATAATACATGCTAAAACAGAATCTGAGGAAGAAGAAATATTTATCTAATACAGAGTGATAGTGATAGTGATAGTGATAGATTTATTGATATTAGTTCACAAAAGTACAAACTTAATAATTTAAAGAAAATGATCTATATACAAAAGTAGTTATACATAATAAATATACAATTTCCTAAACTAATTAATATTTATCTAATAAAATAATGTATCACAAGTTCTGTTTTATTCTAAGGTGATTGTAAGTTAAGTTATATTTGGAAATAATGTTTGTAGTAAACGTCGATTTTCGGCATGCCGCGCAATCACAAGAGAATATGAGGAAGAAGAAATATTTATCTAATAAAATAAATTATCACATGTTCTGCTTTATTCTAAGGTGATTGTAAGTTAAGTTATATTTGGAAATAATGTTTGTAGTAAACGTCGATTTTCGGCATGCCGCGCAATCACAAGAGAATCTGAGGAAGAAGAAATATTTATCTAATAAAATAAATTATCACATGTTCTGCTTTATTCTAAGGTGATTTTAAGTTATATTTAAAATAATACTTGTAATAAATGAAAATTTCTTTCTGTCAAATAAATTTTGGGTATCCAGTGTAAATCTGGGTGGAGAAGTTCAAATACCTGGGAGCAACAGTCACAAATATAAATAATATTCGGGAGGAAATTAAACACAGAATAAATATGGGAAATGCCTATTATTATTCGGTTGAGAAACTTTTATCATCCAGTCTGCTGTCGAAAAATCTGAAAGTTAGAATATATAAAACAGTTATATTACCGGCTGTTCTGTATGGTTGTGAAACTTAGACTCTCACTTTGAGAGAGGAACAGAGATTAAGGGTGTTTGAGAATAAGGTGTTTAGGAAAATATTTGGGGCTAAGAGGGATGAAGTTACAGGAGAATGGAGAAAGTTACACAACACAGAACTGCACGCATTGTATTCTTCACCTGACATAATTAGGAACATTAAATCGAGGCGTTTGAGATGGGCAGGTCATGTAGCACGTATGGGCGAATCCAGAAATGCATATAGAGTGTTAGTTGGGAGGCCGGAGGGAAAAAGACCTTTAGGGAGGCCGAGGCGTGGATGGGAAGATAATATTAAAATGGATTTGAGGGAGGTGGGATATGATGATAGAGAATGGATTAATCTTGCTCAGGATAAGGACCAATGGCGGGCTTATGTGAGGGCGGCAATGAACCTCCGGGTTCCTTAAAAGCCAGTAAGTAAGTAAGTGTAAATCTGTAAGTAAATCAACATTATCTGTCTTAACTGATACGGCATCGATAAGCGACTAATATGTTCGGAGTACTATAAACTGTTCATGAATAAACACTGATTAAAATTAATCAAATCCGACCTTTGCTGTTAACACAGAAATAGTAGTGACCATCCAGCTTCGGATGAGCGGGCTGGACATGGTGTATCTGGAAGCCAATCAAGGCTATAGTTTTCAAATTGCGAACATGTGCGGTTCTGACAAGCCCCCACCCGGCTCGAACTATGAGGTCCACTTGCTGGGCACGTGGCTGGAGAACGACCGATCACGCGAGACCCCACAGGCCAGATAAGAGTGTGATGCTCTTCTTTGTGTTCCGGCATCCAGCCGTGCTCTTATCTGCTGGCGGTGTCGGGAATCTCTGGAGCTTGGAGCGAAACAAATCACTGTTTTGCAAGCAAAGTTAGCAGCTCCTCGTTACAAAGAAAGTATTGCGGTAATGCGAAATTAGTTTTTTTATTTTTTTTTTTATTGAGTATGCCCCAACTCATAATATGAACTGTGCTCCAACCACGAGAAAGTCTCCGCAGGATGAGACGAAGGGGGGGTAATGCTGTGAATCAGTGGCGGTTCCTCGGGGGAGGGAAGGGAGGAACGTCCTCACATTTTTTTTTCTTTTGAAATTAAATACCAAATAAAATATGTGCCTTGAAATTCGAGGAAGATTCGATCATTTTTGGGTTCTCAGCTATAAGAAAACCTCGGTTGATCGAGTTTTAAACGACGCTCGCTCATTTGCTGCTAGAAATCTGTGAGAAAGATGCGAGATTGTTTGTGTGGAGGAAAGTCAATCCATTCCTCCTCTACTGCAGTTAACACACATAGACAACAGCGCACTAGCGGCCAGAGAAAGAAGCAGAGTTTTAAAGCAAGTAAATGAACGGATAGGGAGGAGATCCTCCTCTGAATCAGCGCATGGGCGGGAAATAGAAACCGACTGGTCGTGCAGCAAGCTCGCTACCGCTGCCATCTAACGATTTTGCATTCAATCAGACTATAACACATCTAGGAGGAGACAATAAAAACAGTTTTAACGCAAAGCTATGAAAGATACCATAGAAACTTTTTTTTAAATTATAAATAAATATTATTCATTGCACTTTATATAGGCTACTATTCATGGTTTGAATCTTTAAAGGATATTTGGAAGTTAAAGTTGGGTTTATATAAAACAAAGAGGAAGTAGTTTGTTCTACGTTAGTATCGCAGGTCTTTTGGCCCCTGAAATTCACTTCCATTCATTGTCTACTAGACAGGGCAACAGCTACAAGACCTGACATTCTTCAAAAGCATGTGATACTGATCTGATAAAATGTACATGTGGCAACACAGACCACGTAGTTGGGTGCAGTGTTCTCGCTTTCCTCAGATTATTTCCCATTTCCGTAAAACGGTTTTGATTACGTGTTAGTAGCTATAGTTTCTTCCAACACGTGTGATGCTGTAGTGTGCGCGAGAAATGCTGGGAGGTTGTGAATTTTCTTGTAATTGTTAATTTGTGCAATTATTCAATAATGAATGGAAGTGAAAACATAATATATTTTGTAAAATTTAGGAAACTCAGTTTACAAGAACAGATTATTGCTATACAGAAGGGAAGGCCAACCCCAACACTACCTGGTCTTAAATGTATGCATGTTGGCTAATTTGTAGCATGTTTTATTCAAGAAGGTATCATTTCGTGCTGTTAACTTCTTTCCTCCTCTTAAGAAATACGCAGGAGCCGCCACTGCTGTGAATGAATGTTGATGTCATAAGATGTCATAAGGTCACACACGTGGGTACTCTCATCTCTATTGGCTAGCTCTCACAGCACAAACCATAACATTGATACAGACATATTGATACTACCCTAGTTACAAAATTAGATCACAGTTAACCTCCTGGTCTTTTAATCTCTTCATACAGGAAATAACATATGCAGGAGAGCGCATGGTTTTTAAACTGGCGTTATAGCGATAATATTATCTATCTACTTCGCTCCAATAGATGAGGCAATAGTAAGCACATTCCTTTCACGGTTGATCTCCTGGTCAGTGTTGCCAACTGGACGGAAATTCCGTCAAAATTGACGGAATTTCAACGTAGCGGACGGGAAAAAAATGGCTTTGACGGGTGACGGATTTTCTGGCGGAAATTACGATTTACATCATCTTTTGACATTTTTAGCTGCTGTCATTTTAATTGTTTAATTTTTGGGAGATTTCACTTTTTATTTGAACAGCCCTGCCTGTTCCGTGCTTTGTTTAAGAATCCCCTGTTTCAGACTTCCTCGTAATCAAGTCATGTTGAGGAATGATTATTGTAATCAGAATTGGTAAGTAAGTTGTGTTAAAATTTGCTTATATACTCGTATATTGGGTCTTATTATTTTTTTTAATTTTGACGGATTCTGACGGATTTCCAGGTGTTATACTAACGGGGATACAATTTATGTGTTGGCAACACTGCTCCTGGTTGGAGAACAGTAGGGGCTATAGAAGAACATATGTTGTACAATGTTATTTAAAAGTGTTTTAACCATAAAATGTGACACATTTTTTTAACCACGCCAATCATCTACTAATTGTACTAATTGGTAGTAAGTTCTAAGTCTAGAAAATGGAAAAAGAGGGACGTAAGATTTTTTCGTGACGGAATTTAGTCGATATTGAGTTTACCTATACATTCTTTTGCCAGGGACTCAGTTTACATACTCATCATTTTTGACAGGGACTCAGTTTACCGCATTTTCATAGCATGGACTGACTTTACCAACCCTGATATAAAATATTGTTTTCTTAGATCTTGAGAAATAATCTGAGAAACTAAATATCAAGTTATGTTTTAGGGAGTTTGAAAGTTACGTGGAGCAAATTTCAAACAATAATTTTGAAATTTGTAGTAGTAGTGATTTTCTTTAAATGTAATCTGAATTTACAAGAATTTTAATAATTAATATAATTTTTTACCAAGTGGGATGAAATGTTGTACGGAAGATTTGTATGCAGCGTGATATCTGTACAAAAAATTGAGATCTGTCAGAATTTTAAATTTCAAAATTATTGTAACAAATTTATAAGTTTCCGCTTGATGGAACGACAAAACAAAGAATTTTCTCGTGTTGTAATCCGTTACACGATCTCGAAGTATTTTCTCGTTTTATAACACAAAACTTAAGAGCGCTGTAAATTGGAAATAATGAAAAACATCAATATTCATATCATACTGTCGCCGAAATTACAATATTTTTTTCAGTGAATATTCTTGAAATTTCTTCTTCATTTTATGTCACTTCGTCTCATTTAATTGATTTATGGTACTCCCCTGTTATATTCCCTCCATGTTAGTTTGTCACTGCCAGCCGAAGGTCAGGTAAGGTTAGATAAGGAATGGTGAGCTCAGGTTAGGTAAGGTTAGATGAAAGGATAGCGACCTGGTCACTATCCCCTGATCTAGACCTATCTAACCTCCAGCTGGCAGTGACAAACTACCATGACGGAGATGTACGAGTAACAGAAGAATACCTACTTTATCATCTGTTCCCGCAGAAATGGACTTTCCATATACAGGATGTTAAAAATAGACATTCAATATTTTGAGAGTTGTAGTATCCACCAAAACAAGAGAGAAAAGTCTAATAAATATGGGTCCTAAAATTAATATCTTCCTAGATACGAATTCATGTTTTATTTTATTTTATTGGGTTATTTTATAACGCTGTATCAACATATAAGTTATTTAGCGTCTGAATGAAATGATGGTGATAATGCCGGTGAAATGAGTCTGGGGTCCAGTACCGAAAGTTACCCAGCATACGAATTCATGTTAATCCGCATCACAGGAGATGCTCAATGTAACTATTTTAATATCTACAGTATATTTATGAAAAGGAACCTTAATAAAGCTAAACATGTAGCTGTATTATTTTATTTTATTTATCCAAGGCATTTGATAGTTTGGATATTAATTATATATGTATAAAATTAGAAGCCTTAGGTTTTAGAGGCAAATTTTCAGAATTTTTAAAATCATACTTGTCTAATCGTAAAATATGTGTAAATATCAACTGTATTCTTTCTAATGAGTTTTTATATAAATATGGGAGTCCCTCAGGGTTCTGTACTTGGACCTCTTATATTTTTATTATACATAAATGATTTGACTAATTATATAAAAAAGGTAAAGTTTTATTATATGCTGACGATACCTCTATTACTGTTTGTTCAGAGTCTTGTAATGATTTGATAAGTAAAGTTGACATAGCTACATCTCAGTTCAAAACGTGGTGTGATTATAACAAATGAATTGTTACTATTAATAAGACTGTATGTTTAAAATTTGTTAATAGACCTATGAATATAAATTTTTCCATGTCAATTTGGGGATGTATTGACTCAAAGTCAACACAGTACTAAATTTCTTGGCATAATTATGGACATTCTATTGACTTCGAATGAGCATTCTGATTTTACTGCTAAATACCAAAATACTGATTTCAAATAAATCAAATAAAGTAAATAAAAATAAAAAATAAATAAATAAATTTACTACTCACTTACCTATGCGTATCTTAGTTATGCCGTTTTCTTATGGGGTAACTCTACCAATGCTAATAAAATATTTATTGCACAAAAATAATTATACAATCCATTTTTAAGGGAACCAGGTAGTGATTAGGGGTCAAAAATCCGATTTTTTATTTTGTGTTTTAAAATAAATTACAAAACTGGTCTTTAAAACAATATAAATATTGTGGAGGGTATTTCTGCAGATAAGCCTTTTAAATGACCTCTTTAAATTTGGCGGTGCATGTAATTCATACATTCTTTTTTTTTTATACAGTTTTCCTAAGTTCACATTTTCAAACTTAAGTGCATTTTTCTCTGAAATTACTGAATCAATTTACATAAAATTTTTACAGTGTTTTCTGCAGCCTGTGTTCTACGTTGTAGACCTACGGTTTTAAGAATGTCACACACATAACACGAGAAAAAAATGTATATGCATTGAAAAAAATTGTAAAAGATTTTAAACAAAATTCAATATTTTTTTTCTGTTTCACTAGGGGTGAAACATTTAACTAAATTTTTCTTTGGAATTTACGATACACAATACTGGATAACTTAAAAAAATACGAGGTGTATGAGTGAAGATAGTAGCAAGTAATGTGCACCTGAAGAATGAGGTACACCTAGCAAAGTTGGAAAACAGGTTATCAGTTAGGGCCTTTCTTTTGCACTTGCATACGAAACTAATTAGTTGTCTTTTATACCACTGAATTCAGAATGATTGATTGCATAAGCCTGGAAATTTTTATTCCTTTCTGAGCACTAGAAGCCTAGAAATATTCAACTAAACTTTTGTATTGAAATTTTTTAATCGCACAGTATCACTACCCAGTTCCCTTAAATTAAAGAGTTTTGACTCCTACAAACCTTATTCTAACCAATATAAAATTTTAATATTTTCATCGATTTATATTTACAAATAATGCCTTGTTTTCTTTTTAACAGAATTAGAATGAATACAATAAGAATTTAGATTATCATTATTATAACACGCGAAATGCACATCCGGTTACAATAAAAATCACAGACTTATGAAATATGAAAAATCGCCTGCCTATATTGGCATTGTGTGCTTTAATAAATTACCATTGCAGAAACAAACTTTACCTTATGCAAAATGTAAAGTGAAAGTTAAACAGATTTTAACTGGTCAATGTTTTTATTCAGTAAAAGAATTCCTAAACTACAAATTATGACATATTTAATACTACTTGATTATATTGTATTATTTATTTTAAAAATATTTTAATTCGTAGTGTTTTTAATCCTATTTCTTATTTATAATGCAATTGTACCTGACGTGTACATTCATGTATATGGTTATGTATAGAATAAACAATCAATCAATCAATCAACTTCTATTTAAAAAAGAACATTCAGTATTCTGAGAAATGGTACAGTAGTAGTCATCAGAACAAAAAAAAAGATATATATATGAAACACGGGTCCTATTATTTAATTGGTTATTTTACAATGCTTTATCAACTGCTAAGATTATCTAGCGTCTGAATGAGATGACGGTTATATTGTGAGCGAAATGAGTCCAGGGTTAATTGAATATCCTGAGAGGCGATAGTATTCATAAAAAAAAGTGTGATAAACATGCGTCCTAAAATTAAATTTGGTACTAAACTGGCATTGTAAGAACAATATATCTTCTAAGGCAACACCACAGTCTAGTATATACAGTCACGAAGCTTGAGTTGTGAGGGTGCTAGGAACAATAAACTGTGCCGGTACTATTTCGCATTGTCTGTAATGAGGCGATATTAGCGATCCTAGTGGTTAGTAACTATCTATGGCTGCATATTTACTACGTAGTGAGCTTCGTGACTGTATATACTACACTGTGGTAACACCATCACTATTTAAAATTTTAATAGGATCCTCTCTGCGAACTTTTCTTCCCAATGTTCGACCTGTAGTTTATAATATTAGTAAATAAATAGAGCTATCACATCCACCTGCCTATAAACCAAGGAAGTATTGCTGTTGATCTAGATTACATGAACAAAAACCCGATGTCATTTATGTAAGAATATGAATATTTTGTACTTAAAAAATTGTGTATACTTTTGATCTATTGTAAGCCACCCTCCCCTCTATGTACACTAATTTTCTGCCCGACCTCATTCCGTCACACGGCTCCACCCTGAAGTAAAGAAGATCGAAGGCGCACATAAACAGTATAAGATGAAGGATGTGTTTTGTAGAAAAGTATGAGATGACTTTTCTCCTTCACTGTAAAAACATCCCACTTCTCCTAACACACTACTTATTCAAGTTGGGAATTATATTCTTCTTCCTGTTGGACTTTCTTACAAAGAAAGTTGTGTGTGTATATATAGGTTTTTTGTCAGACATGATGAACCTAAGTAATGTCATTAATTTCTGGGGGTTATTCTTTGAGATATTTCAAACAAAAACGTTTAATAAAATGTTGCTCGTTTTTGTTTCCTTTTCGTGATAAAAATTATTTTTAAATGAAATATTTCATAGCCTGCTTTAGGAAAGCCATTGGTTTAATTCCCAGCATGCTCAGTTAATTTAAGAGAGCAGTGTATTATTATAATAAATGACTGAAAAAAATTTAGTTTTGGCCTTTAAATATGCAGAAATTTGATCTGAACAAACATAATGTTTCATTCTGCAAATGTTCTACAATGTTAATGAATTGAAGTTTCTTAACATTTGGATTAAAGGTGAGTTCATATACAGAGGTGTGAAAATTATTAGAATAATCTTATTTTAAAGGTTTTTTAATAGTTCCTTCACAAATATTCATTGAATTGATGAATATTGGTATATAATATTACTATACTGATGTAGGATATATTTACTACTAACAATGCCGGAAAGCATTGTTGTACTTTGGTATTTTTCTTATTTTACAATTGTTATGGGAATTCAGAAATTATTATATTATGTTGGCGGAATTGGAAACATCAAAAATTAATTACGAAATGCTTTAAACAAATTGTTCTTTGCGTTTACATTGTTGTGAAGGTTCAAATGTACGTATACATCTGTTTTGTGCATATAATTTTTTATGTTTCCAATTCCGCCAACATAATATAATAATTTCTGAATTCCCATAACAATTGTAAAATAAGAAAAATACCAATGTACAACAATGCTTTCCGGCATTGTTAGTAGTAAATATATCCTACATCACTATAGTAATATATACCAATATTCATCAATTCAATTAATATTTGTGAAGGAACTATTAAAAAACCTTTAAAATAAGATTATTCTAATAATTTTCACACCTCTGTAATAGTAATATGCGTTACAAGAGCGGTATGTTGATGTTTTCATGTTCGAGGAAAAGTTTGAAAAAGCGAAACGTAGTTGAGCTTTTTTAATTTCCGAGAACATGAAAACAAACATACCGCTCGTGTATCGTACATTATTTTGTGCGAAGATCGTTTATTACATACCTGAAAGACGAATTTCTAATTAGTCGCAATGAAATCTCCATGTTGGTTTCTGTTCAATGACGGCAACTTCGGAAAACCAAAATATCTTTCTTCAACATTGTTGCTATAAAATGTGTTCTGTGTTTACTATACTCCAGCAGGCCGTGATATAAGTCTGTCTTTTTTTCCCCCAGTCTATAAATGCGAACTTAAAACAAACGGTAAGGTTATGTAATGATTTATTTTTTATTTTAATATTTTAACAATATTATTTATATAACATATTGCAGTAATAACATCCGCATCTGGAATCTTGTTGATTTTTTCACGGCTTCCTTAATGTTACTTGTATCAGGAATGCAATAAGTTTCGTGGAGTAGTAGAATTTACTTAATTTTTGCAAATATTTAAAAACAATAATTAACATTGCAATTCAGGTGAAATTGCAGTGGTAAGTTTCCAATTTATAATTATTACTATGTTAAACGTCTCTAAAAATAATATGTTAAAAGCCTAAAGCAGTAAAATGAATGTCGCGCTTAAGCGGTAAGAAGAGGGAAATTGTTATGTGTGTTACGTTGGGAATACTGAAAGTGGTATTTCACACTTACCGCGTATTGGTTCTGTGCGGAAAACAAGCAAATACGCACGATCTCGCACAAAATACATTTCTCAATCTTGGGGTATTAAATATATTTTTTCTAGATCTAACTGGAGGGATATAAAATGTAACCAGTTTACGTATTTCAGCTGAATCAATATTACCTGTTAATTTAGTTTTCTTAGAAATATCGAGTATGTGATTGTTCTGTCATTGAGTGTACGCAAACCAAAAACAGATCTCAATAATCTAGTTGGGAACTTGAATCGACAAGGTAGTTTGAATGTTTCATAACATACGAGTAGAAACCTGAAAAATTTATTCCGTATCTACTCAATTGAATGAACGCTGTTCTTGCAACGAGGATTTCAAATTAATATAGCATATTCCAACTTTTTTCTTAATATTGAGGAGAAAAATTCGCTCCGGCGCCGGGGATCGAACCCGGGTCCTTGGTTCTACGTACCAAGCGCTCTGACCACTGAGCTACGACGAACTCAATCCACAGCACCGGATCGAACTTTCCTCCTACAGTGTTATTTCCCTTTTGTGGCCTGACAACAAGTTGGGCATATACGTTGAAGTTTATATTTCAAGTCAACTGCCATTATACAAGGAGCGCACTCAACTGAGTGACTATTGGCCGGGATTCCAGCGTAGCTCAGTGGTCAGAGCGCTTGGTACGTAGAACCAAGGACCCGGGTTCGAACCCGGCACCGGAGCGAATTTTTCTCCTCAAATATTAATTGTCACTATAACAGATATTATTCTGTTGGGCCAATTAATAACATCTTTAGTAAAAACAACTTTTTTCTGATTGTAAAGTAAAATAAAAACAGAAGTTTGTGTGAATAATTTCGAATTTTGAATTAAAACTGCAGTGATTTGCAAGCAAAATTAATAATTGAATACCCCCGGAATCGGGATCTAGGTAGGTTAGGTTAGATTAGGTTAAGTTAGGTTAGGTTAGGTTAGGTTAGGATAGGCAACAGTGGCTAAGGGCGGGTTAGAGACGACCCTTTGCACGCCGGCCATATTGAGGAATATTGTGCACCTCGAATTTATGGGTAAATGAGGATGAGGTATACCAGCCCATCGGCAGCATGTGAACCCTCACCCGCTCGCCTAATGGGGGCCACCCACCCCACGCCCCAAGTCCATACCGCAGTGGTGACCACGTAGCACACGATCCATTCCAACAGCCCTTCCAAGGTGCCGAAGCGCCCTTGGAAGTGCTCTTAAGAAATGAATCCTGGCAGATATATTGCGGAAGGCTAGGAACCCAGGAACGGTTGGGGAGAGAACTCTCCTCCCCCCGTAAGCGGACGAAGACATGCGTCTTGACTTAAATATATCTATGGAATTAGCTGAAGTTGAATGATATGAAATCTAAATTCTTTTTCTACACGAGAGGGGAAGGGAAATGGACCGTGGCAATGAAAATTTCAACCCGAAATTTGCGTAAGTAACTGTGGAAAACCACGGAAAAACCACAGTCAGGTTGGTCGGTCCGGGAATCGAACTACGGACCTACCGAATGCGAGTCCCACGCGGAAACCATGTGCCACTTTGCTCGGTTAATAAGAGTCTAAGTACAAAGAGAAATAATGTAACATATACCCTTATTTCGGGGGGGGATATTCAATTGTAATGTTGAGTTTGAAATTCATTAGGGTCAAATTCTATACGTACTAGTGGCTTGTGCAGCAAATGCTGCAAACTAAGTTCATTAGACGTTCAAATAAACATTTTTCAGATTTATTTTCAATGAAGAATACCAGACATTCTCAAAGTTATTTGCTTCCATAACAATGGAACATACTCTCTCTCGAGCCAATGCTGAAGAGAAAGAACCATGCATATAAATATCTACACCACACCGCCATTAAATATATGAAGAAAGACTCAATCCCACTTGGTTAATAACTATAAAAATATTTGATTTTTAATAATATTATCTTACTAAGTTTTATAGCTTTCAGTAACATATACTATATATACTATATAGCCGCCACTCAGTAAAATACAGAAATCAAAATCTAATTTAAGTTATTCTCTACGTCTACTTAAATAACCCAAAAATATTTCACTTTCATATCATCAATATAGCATTAATATATATAATTAATGAAAAATAGTCACATCACGGCATTAACTACAATAATATTTCATTTCTAATCGTAATAACGTCATCAAACCACCTCAAGTTTTGTAGTTTTTAATATCCAATAAACAGCTGTACCCAGAAAATTACACACCACAGAATCGAACCTGTAAATTATTTTTACTAAGTTAAGCTTTTAATAACCAATTTCATTTGAGCTCTAAATATATCAGCATTCTTGCAGATCATGGCCTTCGTGTAATATTGTTTATTGTAGTGTGTGTTTTGTTTTATTCTGAAATGCAATTAGCTAGTTCTCAAAACTGACGACAGGTAGATTTTGGAAAATAGGAAAATTATGTTGAAAAATTGACATTTCACTGAAAACTACTACTTTGCTGAAAAACTTTGGGTTCCAAGCTTCAAAATGAGGGGTCATTTATTAAAATCCGTTCAGCCGTTTTCCCGTAATTTCCATTACCAGTTCAAATTATATATATATATATATATATATATATATATATATATATATATATATATATATATACGGTCTTACTAATAAAAACTCTATATACAGACGTTTAACTGTCTTATACTTACACAATGAGTAGCTCATTTATACGTCGTGTGTAAATTCCTTACTAATAATCACTACATACGTCGTGTATAAAGTACAACTGTTACACAGCTACGTCATAGTTTCGTCATTACTTCGTTACGAAAGATAATAGAATATCTGAAGTTCTCTATTGAATCCGGTAGAGCGCTCTAGTGTGGCGTGTTAAGTATCGATAGTGCAACTGGCTCTAATCGATTACCATACTATATTTTGGTCAAAGAACACAAGCTACAGCAATATTATTCTAATTATTCTGTGCCCTTTGGTTTGTTCTTCTTTGGTTACTAGGCAACCATCATCATAAAATGACAGTCGATACGAACAGCTGTTAGAGGGGCGGCCATTTTTTCTCTATATACAACGCTTAAACAAGGGGTTTCGTGTATATAACTACTGCAAAGCAATTCCCATTGTATAGTTACAGGCTGTTTATACATCCATCGCTTCTGCATGGTTTATTAGTAAAGTTTTCTGTCTCAACTCTGCATAAGTCTAGTATAAAAACTATACACGGTTTATTAGTAAGACTGATAGATATCTCTTAGACATGAAACACATAACATGATGATGATAATTACAAGATTACATAAACGGATTCATCTCATCAACAGACCTTCTGACGCTGTAAACAAAATATTGTGAAACAAACGCAGACTGTTTTGTTTTCTAACTTCCGCATGCACAATCAACTATCCATAAGAGAAAAACTATAAGAACTCAATGTTGGAGACGCCATTACTGAAAACCGAAGAAAAAAGAACGACAATAGAAGCGTCACCTGACCACGCTGAGATTAAAAATAAGTCACTGGCTTGGACAGACATAAAGCTAGATGGAAGAGGGCGCGTTGTTGCAAGGGGACACCCGTGACATTGGTCGTAAAACTGTCCGTCCAAGAACATGAAACGAGTGAAAAATGGCGGGTCAAGGCGATATGGTTCAACGGTTTCTACAACTACTTCAGCGTTTCTAAATGCAAAACAAAGAAATTCAAGATTTAATAACTGTACCCAACGTCTGATGGAAAGGGCTTCGAAACGTGAGACCCTTTTCATAAATAAGATTTAAAATTACTTCATTTTCTGTTCCACTCAAAATGTTCTCAGGGTTATTTATTATTCTTTACTATCAAGGTTAGCCGATTGGCCAGCGCATCTGTTTCACACACTATTGTCATCTGAACCCAATATGGGTTGCATGTGGACGAGGCGGTTGATGGAAACAAGCTGGGTTTTGGAACCGACACATTAGTGGATTAGAAGTAGGCTTGCCAACCGTCCAGATTTCGATAATTGCGTCCCGCGTCCCGAAATAATTTGCACACGCATCAAAATGTCCCGATTTGAAGGCATATTAGACACTTACAGCTGATTTTCGTTCCTATCATAACGTTGGATTTATTCTGGATCGCACAATCTCATACAGGCATGGTTCCAATTTGTGACGAAATGGAGAAATGACTCTGGTACGGATGTTCAAGTCAGAAATTGAATTCTCGTTGATGTGTCAACTTTTTATTAAATTTTCGCTGCTTGTATACTTTGTGACTTGGTAGGTTGTAAGAGAAGGCCCTATGGCCTTAACTCTGCAAGTATATATACATATATTATTATTATTATTATTATTATTATTATTATTATTATTATTATTATTATTATTATTATTAAAAGTCGACCTGGTTGGCAAGTTGGTATAGTTCTGGTCTTCTATGCCCAAGGTTGCGGGTTCGATCCCGGGCCAGGTCGATGGCATTTAAGTGTGCTTAAATGCGACAGGTTCATGTCAGTAGATTTACTGGCATGTAAAAGAACTCCTGCGGGACAAAATTCCGGCACATCCGGCGACGCTGATATAACCTCTGCAGTTGCGAGCGTCGTTAAATAAACCATAACATTTAATTATTATTAAAACAATGACGGGTGCAATGATCATAACACACAAGTTATGGCAGATCTGATCACAGCGTATAGGTACTTAGTAAATATCTATCCTCTGAGCTCATTTCATGCACTCTGACCTTAGTTTGCGCCATTCAGTATTATGTCCATTTTGTTCCACTTGATACGCCATTCATTGGTTTCGGCGGAAAAATAAAAAAATAAAAAATACGACCACTTCTACGATAGATATAGATATCAACAAGGATAACAACAAAGACTTGTAAAATATCAGCAGCCCCTCAAGTGTGATAAGAGCTGATGGCTCTGGTGATAAATCACGTTAACGTCTCTGTTTTTTCCGAGAAGAGTGGCTGGAATCTTTTGTGTAGTAGGTTAGGTTAGTTCTGGTTACGTCAAGTTAGGTTAGTTTATATTAGGTTATTAATTACATCAAAATAATGGTTTCTAGTTTCCAACGAGTTAACATATTCTTTTATCACAAATTTATACTATTTTTCAACTTGTTTTGTGGTAAGTTTTTGTAATTTTGTTTACATGTGAAATGAGTTTTAAATACATTTGCAATACAAAACATAGCTGGTTCCCATTTAAAAAAAGAAAGTTGACTCTAACATCTCGAAAATTATTTCATATACAAAAAAACACATTACGTGGGTCTGATGTCCCTTCGATGTAATTTAACTTGTAATTGTCGGTATATGGTTATAGAAGTACTACTGTTGAATATGTGGACAGGTGGAGATAATAAGTGCAATAAAATTGTCAGTAATGTTTGCATCCCTAATTTTTACTTTCGAAAGTTGACAAGCCTAATTAGAAGCCTTTTGGAACAGTCGTAGATTTTTAACGTTAAATAAAGAGGATGAAAAGTAGTTTGGAAAATCATGTGCCAACAGAATTACAGAGAAAAGGAAATAGATTCAGAAACTAATGCTAACAAAATTTCGCCCAAAACTGGATAAGAAGGATTTGGGAACTGGTGTCTTAATTTAATCAGTCATTTCTAAAAAAAGCACTATCAGAAGTTACCATATAAGTGAACGTTTTTTGTTACGCTTATTTATACACGCTTCAACATTTGTGGTCATATCGCGTGGCATACCAATCAGTGGCGTACGTAGAATTTTGTCAAGGGGGTTTATTATTAAAATTGTTTACAATTTACATTATCGGTATTTTAAATTCTGTGTATTATTATTATTATTATTATTATTATTATTATTATTATTATTATTATTATTATTAGGTAGCCTATTATTATTATGTTACGGTATATTTATAAATATTATAGGCTACCAGGTTCTAAGAAAACATATTCATGATTTTTTTATTTTAGTTGGTTATTTAACGACGCTGTATCAACTACTAGGTTATTTAGCGTCGATGAGATTGGTGATAGTAAGATGATATTTGGCGAGAGGAGGCCGAGGATTCGCCATAGATTACCTTGCATTCATAACCAGGTAATCAGCCCAAGCGGAGATCAAACCCGAGCCCGAGCGCAACTTCAGACCTGCAGGCAAGCGCCTTAACCAACTGAACCACGCTGGTGGCTCATATTCATGAATATCATTATAAAATCTTTGAAACGTAATTCTTTCACAGTCACAAAATTTTTAACAAATTTTAATTTGTGTTTAATTTTTTATATCAAAAAATGCTTGTGTCATTATTACATTTAAATAATAATTATATAGCCTATTGTATAATCATATTTAGTCAACAGTTATTTTGTATATGATAGGTAAGAAAATTCACTTTATAAAGGATGCGTCAGAAAGAACGGATGGATTTCAAACTATCGATACGCAACGAGGAGAGAGATATAGTGAGGGGGACCACGACTGTTGGGTCAGCCATAGAATGCAGTTTCAGTTGAGAATATGGTGTTGGTCTGGTGTACAACGTGCTTTCATCGTAGAGACATTTTTGAAAAATGAAGAGTCTGTGATCGCCACTCAGGACTCATTTCGACATCGGATGTCACGCTAGGATTCCAACTCGGAATACAATTTTGCGGTGGGTAGCTTCATTTCGTATCACAGGTTCAACATTAAAGAAGAAATCACCTGGACGAAATTCTATTGCACTGAGATTGTCCGAGGCTACGGTAAGATCTCGCGCCCTGCGACTTCTTTCTTTGGGACCATTTGAAGGCGTAAGTTTGTAAACATCGATCACATACACTGGACGAACTGAAGACAGCGATTCGTGAAGAAATCGTGGCAATTGCACTAGCTATGACTGTGAAAGTGATGGCGAACATCAGAAAACGCCTCGATGCCTGTATTGAAAGCCAAGGACATCATATGGATAATGTTGTTTTCCATAAATAAACTGCATGTATTGGTGAATATGTTGATAACAATAAATTTTTGATTTGATGAATCTTTACAATTTTCTTGCCATGTGAAATCCATCCGTTCTTTCTGACGCACCCTGTATAACAGAAAAATCCACGGAAACAATCAAATAATATATCTGACAACGACAGTATGTATCAGCACAAAGAGTTTTAAATGTTGTGTAACAACAACGTCCAAGGAACACTGTGATGCACGTCGTAGTAGCAAATTCCAAAGTGTATTCACACGTTTGCGTACACAACGAGAATATCCAACTGTCAGCTGTCCAAGAGTGTCGAAACGGGTCAGATCGGTGCCAACGCCATGCAGCAGGCCTTCACGCATTTCCTCTGTTCACGAGACTTGTGTGAATGACTTAGGCGCCTCAAAGAACCCCAGTTTACTACCCGACTTCAAACTTGGAACTTTTCTTTTAACTTGCTGGCTTTATTCAGTGTTGCTGAATGCACACAAATATTTACTGAACGAAATTTTTATACCTTACAGAGTACAGTTTCTCAAATTGTTTCCACCGGGGAACTTCTTTCAAGCCGAAGTATAGTTCATGTTCTTTGTTTTGCTATTACAGTATTATTATTATTATTATTATTATTATTATTATTATTATTATTATTATTATTATTATTATTATTACTATCATCATCGTCATCATCATCAAAGGAAGTTTTTAATAGAAAAAGGAGCATCTTCTGCGGATCTCTGGAAAAACAACTAAGGAAGAGACTAGTGAAGTGCTTGATATGGAGTGTGGCATGTATGGGGTAGAAACATGGACATTACGACGAAGCGGAGAGGAAAGACTAGAAGCATTTCGTCGTTGTTCCTGCAATAACTCCTATGTGACATATTTATCGATTTTCAGATTTTTGATCTATTAAATAACTAAAATAGTGATACAGCAAATAATAAAATCTCCTATATGTAATTACATTTCTTGGTTTCGAAAATGTAAGAATTCACAGTCTCCTATGTACGGTTGCCATAGGAAGAATAAATGTGTTTTTCCTTCCTACTGAAAGATTTTATAATTTGCACATAGGAGTTATTGCAGGAACAACGACGATTTGAAATGTGGATATGGAGAAGAATGGATCGTGTGAAATGGACAGACAGAATAAGAAATGAAGCTGTGCTATAAATTTATGATTTGTTAGAAATTATAAATATTAGGGCCTATAATTCAAATGACAATATCAGAGTAATATTTTTCTTTTCGATGTTTTTAAAAATTATAAACTGTGAATTAGTCCATAGCAATGCTTGCTTAGGTCTGTCATTGTAGGACGTTATAGCCTTTCCTGCATAATTTTCTAAATCTCATTTTATAATATCCAGAAGTATTCAAACTTCCTACATGTGCATAAGACTAATTTTATTCTGCTGGCAACATTTTATCAAATAAGAAATAACGTATCTGTCGTATATACAATGTGCCTCCGTGACAATCCCCATTGGCCGACTCACTCGTTATTCAATACTTGTCTACCCTGCACAAAACTTCTACACCAAATTGTATACGGCTTGACATGACAGACAATGCTCATCATAAACGGATAGCATCTTTTTATGAATATCCTTTGCGGACACAACTTTTCCCCAGAAAAATCACAAAACGGAGAGCTGTTAAACAAAGGTACACTCCATCTTACAACTACTGCATCTTTGTTTCGCTTGTCCACACATCGATCACCTTGACACCTATATAATACTTCTAATACTTCCGTCTAGTAGTGATAGCTTCATACGTCTCAATAAAAAAATGTAGGTTGTTATTTAGATCTGTAACTTACTGACTCGCTTGAGTGTAATTGGCTACACGTACAGTACATTAATAAAAATGGTAAATGCTAATAAAGTATTTTATATTGTTATCATTATCATAATAATCATTGCTGTGTAATACTACAATGGAAATTAAAAGTGAAATATAAACAATAACTGCCCCCAAATGTTTTTTTTATTCAAAGAATCTTCTGAGAAGAAATGTTTAAATACGACAAAAATTATAACATGAAATTAAACACCTGATTATTACTGAGTTTAAAGTGAAGGTGTCCCTTTACACATCATGAAGGCGCATGGGGGCATGAAGGTAGAGCTCCATGCTTTCTTGAAATAATAATAATAATAATAATAATAATAATAATAATAATAATAATAATAATGATAATAATAATAATAATAATAATAATAATAATAATAATAATAACTTACAAATGGCTTTTAAGGAACCCAAAGGTTCATTGCCGCCCTCACATAAGCCCACCATCGGTCCCTATCCTGTGCAAGATTAATCCAGTCTCTATCATCATATCCCACCTTCCTCAAATCCATTTTAATATTATCCTCCCATCTACGTCTCGGCCTCCCTAAAGGTCTTTTTCCATCCGGTCTCCCAACTAACACTCTGTATGCATTTCTGGATTCGCCCATATGTGCTACATGTCCTGCCCATCTCAAACGTCTGGATTTAATGTTCCTAATTATGTCAGGTGCAGAATACAATGCGTGCAGTTCTGCGTTGTGTAACTTTCTCCATTCTCCTGTAACTTCATCCCTCTTAGCCCAAAATATTTTCCTAAGCACCTTATTCTCAAACACCCTTAACCTATGTTCCTCTCTCAGAATGAGAGTCAAAGTTTCACAACCATACAGAACAACCGGTAATATAACTGTTTTATAAATTCTAACTTTCAGATTTTTTGACAGCAGACTAGATGATAAAAGTTTCTCAACCGAATAATAACACGCATTTCCCATATTTATTCTGCGTTTAATTTCCTCCCGAGTATCATTTATATTTGTTACTGTTGCTCGAAGATATTTGAATTTTTCCACCCCTTCGAAGGATAAATCTCCAATTTTTATATTTCCATTTCGTACAATATTCTGGTCACGAAACATAATCATATACTCTGTCTTTTCGGGATTTACTTCCAAACCGATCGCTTTACTTGCTTCAAGTAAAATTTCCGTGTTTTACCTAATCGTTTGTGGATTTTCTCCTAATATATTCACGTCATCCGCATAGACAAGAAGCTGATGTAACCCGTTCAATTCCAAACCCTGCCTGTTATCCTGAACTTTCCTAATGGCATATTCTAAAGCGAAGTTAAAAAGTAAAGGTGATAGTGCATAATAGTAATAAATTTATTTATTTATTTATTTATTTATTTACTTATTTATTAATTTACTTATTCATTCATTCATTCATTCAGTCAGTCAGTCCAGTCCAGTCCAGTCCAGTCCAGTCCAGTCAGTCAGTCAGTCAGTCAGTCAGTCAGTCAGTCACTCACTCATTCTAATTTATTTATTTATTTATTTATTTATTTATTTATTTATTTATTTATTTATTTTGGCGAAGTTGAGACCATCAGGCCAGAAACAAAAGAAGCTGATACAATTTGCAGTAATACAAACTCGGTACTAGAAAGAGGTGATTTGGTGGGTACCAATCTACGACCGCCTTTTCCTCCCTAGAAGTACCCGGTACTGAATGTTGGAGTGAACCTCGGGCCTGTTATGGAAGTTTAGATAATCTGGTATTGAACTCAGAACCTTCCTGTCCGTAACTAGTTGCTCTACCAGCTGAGCTATCCGGCCGCACAAAAATGTTATGTTTTCAATTTTTCTTATTATATTTTTTTTAACTATTTAGATTATGTGTGCATGCAAATTTATACAAGTTTTAGGTTATCGAAAACCGGACTATGATGACGGAGACGATGAATGTGCAGTTGGTGATGCCTTGAGTATTCAGTGCCAAGCTGAACGCCTTTGATCGTTATAGTTTTGATGTGGGCAGCAATAGCTGATAATGTTACCTGTTGCACTCGTTTTCCGAGGTCAGGACTCTTCCACAAGGCCGCTCCAGCTACAGATAAGTTAGCTCACGGTTTCTCTACAACCAAAGGGGTCTAGAGCAAAACTCCAGCATCTTCTGTCAGATTTTGGAGCAAATTGTCTTTAGTATTTAAGCTTCCCCTGCCTCCATTTTACCATTGCTCTATGGCAGCGGTGGCGAAAATGTGATCGTGCGCCGAGCCACTGTGTAACCTGCAACGTGCATAGCACCTATGGAGGTAGGCGTACACCCGAAGGGGAAGTGAAGCAACTGTCTGACTTATTAACGGATTTCCATTTTCCTTACGTCAAGCACTTAAATATAATTTTATACAGTACAAGGCTACAAACTAATGTTTAGTACGTGTAACGAAGAAAGAAATGAACGATAAATGAACAATATCACAACCTAAAAAAACTGTCTTCAGAATATCTCTGCGACAAAGTTTCAAAATCAGGAATTATGTCACTTACTGCCAGTCGTAGTTGATCACGAAGGTATCTGTCTGTCAGTCGTGATCTAAATTTGGTTTTTACTATTTTAGTTGTTGAAAATAATTTTTCACAAACGTAAGTTGTAGCGAACATGGCTTCAACAGAGCAAGCGAAAGAACAAAGCTTCGGATATTTATTTTTTGGCAAAGATTTGAAAGTTCAAGATTTGTCAAGTCCTTACATCTAGCTTTCATTTAACATCACATAGAGAGCTAACGGCATTATTCGTACATCTGCTGAAAAAGGGTCGACATACAGAGGTGATGATGATGATGATGATGATGATGATGATGATGATGATGATGATGATGATGATGATGATGATGATGATGATGAGGACGACGACGACGACGACGACGATAACAACAATAACACTTAACATTTAATGTTTCATTAGTAACATGTAGTACAATGCCGTTTTATGTTATGCAGCCGTTTTCCTCGTAATACTGTACTTGTGAACAAATCATACATTCAATATTCTCATCATATTGACAGCAAAAAAATGCGTCCTCCCATCCTACTTGGAACTTTCGTACATGGTTTCGAGAGAGACATATGCCACTCGCAGGTCAGAGACAAATATAAATGGAACGGAGTTTGACTCCAGTGAGTGAGAGGGTGGGGGGTTGGCGGAGGTTAGAAGCAAGCGAAATGCACAGCTATCACTGCGAGCCACAATGTCTCGCGAGTCACGTCCTCGCCACGACTGCTCTATGGCATCTTATCATTTTACCGACTCAGTGATATCTATAGTTCAAGATAACAAAGGTTAAATAATGATCTACATACGTAGCTACCTTAATAATTATTGTAATATAGTTATTTACTTAATGCCCTAAAAGTTATGAATTAAATCAAATTAAAATATTTAATTCATGGTAATAATAATTATTATTTATTTATTCTGGTGGTGTTAAGGCCATAAAACCTTTTCTCCCACACCACTAGAAATATGTATACATACAACATTTTTGGACAGCAGCGAAGAAACTGATTAATAACGTTCAACTGAAGACCTTGGTGCAAAAACCGGTCAAGTCCAGAAATGAAAATTTTACAGGAGATAAGAAATACTTTCCACAAACATTGAATCTTCATTAATTTGCAACTGATTTTTTACACGATAATTTAGGAAATTGGTGGCTTTATTTATGTGGTTACCATTATTCTTGTTAGTTCTCTTTCGTCCATAGAATTTTTTTATAAATGGTGGACTTGAATGCTTTTTGTCCCGAAAATGCAACAGATTTCTTTGTCATGTTTGAACTTAATTTATTTCTTGTTTGAAAACAAATCTACAAAACTTATTTTAGTCTCAGATGAGTTCCCGTTGAGAGGTTAATAAATGCATATTATTTACTTACAAAGGGCTTTTAGAAAAACCGCAGGTTCATTGCCGCCCTCACATAAGTCCGCCCTCCGTCCCTATGCTGAGCAAGAATATTCTAATTATATCCCACCTCCCTCAAATCCATTTTAATATTATCCTCCCATCTACGTCTCGGTCTAACCAAAGGTATTTTTTCCTCCGGCCTCCCAACTAACACTCTACGCGCATTTCTGGATTCGCCCATACGTGCTACATGCCCTGCCTTTCTCAAGCGTATGGATTTAATATTCGTAATTATGTCAGGTGAAGAATACAATGCGTGCAGTTCTGTGTTGTGTAACTTTCTCCATTCTCCTGTAACTTCATCCCTCTTAGCCCAAATATTTTTCAAAGCACTTTATTCTCAAACACCCTTAATCTCTGTTCCTCTCTCAAAATGTGAGTTCAAGTTTCACAACCATACAGAACAACCGGTAATATAACTGTTTTATAAATTATAACTTTCCGTATTTTTGAAATCAGACTAGATGACAAAAGTTTCTCAACTGAACAATAGCAGGCATTTCCCATATTTATTCTGCATTTAATTTCCTCCCGATTGTCTTTTATATTTCTTACTATTACTCCGAGATATTTGAATTTTTGCATCTTTTCAAGAGATAAATTTCCAGTTTTTATATTTCTATTTCGTACTATGTTCTCGTACTACGAGACATCATCATACACAGGGTGATCGATTTGGGTACGTGTAAAATAAAAACACCGTAAAACATTACTAATGAATTTTATTTATTGAAACTTTGTGCATACAGCACTGAAAGATGGGAGATTCCTCAGAGTTCAACATGACCCCCATTGCGCACCCTGCACAACTCATAACGGTGATGCAATTCAGCCCATGTCCGTTTTAACATAAGAGGGGTGATTTGTTGAAAAGCTTGAGTAATTTTTACTCTCAGATCATCAACGTTTCTGAGTTTTTGTGACTAGACAATGTCTTTAACAAAACCCCACACGAAGAAGACAGGAGGGGTTAGATCTGGGGAGTTTGGGGACCAAGCCAAGAGATAGCTGCTTCTCGTCCTGTGTTTTGCCTGCGACATCCTGCATATTTTTATAATACAGAACCGGTTTCTACAAATGTTCCGTGCCACAACATTATGGAATCGTATTTAGGTACATTACGCACACCATACTCATGTCGAAATTCCCTTTGAACTCTTTTAACACTCTCAAATTCAGATACCAAAAAACACATTGTACCCGCTGTTGATTTGTAGTAGCCATTTTAATCATCTACGATTTGTTGATTGTCATATATGGAAACTCCCATCTTTTAATCATAATATAAACAGCAAACAATTTTTCCTACTATCATAATAGCTTTATAATAATGCATTAATATTATCCATATCGAAACGGATCAGACTGTACTTTGGCTTTTCGGGATTTACTTCCAAAACTATCTCTTTACTTGCTTCAAGTAAAATTCCCGCTTTTTCCCTAATAGTTCGTAAATTTTCTCCTAACACATTCACGTCATCCGCATAAATAAGCAGCTGATCTAACCCGTTCAATTCCAAACCCTCTCTGTTATCCTGGACTTTCCTAATGGCATACTCTAGAGCGAAGTTAAAAAGTAAAGGTGATAGTGCATCTCCTTGCTTTAGCCAACAGTGAATTGGAAAAGCATCTGAAGAAACTGGCCTATACGGACTCCGCTGTACGTTTCACTTGCCCGCTTTTACAATGACGTCTGTCGGGCTTACTTCCCGTTGCTAAGTTAAGGTTTCAGGTAGCATAGTATTCTGTGGAAATGACGTGAAATCTACTTCATTCAGCAGCTCGCGGATTTACATCTGGTGTCTTACAGGATTGTTTCTTTCAGATATAAATATACTAATACACAGTAGAGCATTAGCTATTTTTAATTCCACAATCTGTCCTCATTATTTGTTTGGCCTTTCTATAAATAGACGTTATAAAGTCTAAAGTTTTGGCATCTGCGGATATTTTTATAAATTGGAACATTTAATTACAGAATAAACAAGTTTGGCAGACTATAATTATCAAGTTCTCTAAAATTAACTCGAAAGTTCCGATAGCGGAACTATCAGAGGTACCGCAATGCCGTCAGATCAAGGACGGCTTCTTTCATGCGAGTAGCCTCAACTTTGAACCAAAGGACAGAATAGGACTCCACCCGCCTCGCTAAGGCTGCTCCTAATCACGAAGTGGACGCCAGTGTCTTGGTATCACACCTAAACCCGTGGGTTTAATCCAGGGCCCTAGTCCAGGGCTGTGCATCGTATACCTTCTGCTTCTCTCTGTTTGATACATCATATATAATATTGGTAAAGGTGTCAAACTTTAGACGCCATTAAGACGCATGGAGGGCATAGAGCATACATGGGCATCGTGCCTCACTGACCTTCACAGAGCTTATCGCTCTGAGTGACATCATCTTCACAGTCCTCGTTCCTCCCTCACGTAGCTCCTAGGCGTGGGCAGGTTCTACAGGGACATCATTTTATTTTTACTAACATTTTTAATATTAACCTGGCTATACCTTTAGAGAACCGGAAACACGACTGTAGTTCGATGATACTGGCGTAAAACACAAACAAATCACTCTACTAGGTATAGGAGGGAAGAAAAGTAGTTCATCCATTTACGTAAACTAGGAAATATCGGGATTTTGTGTTCGATAATTTTCATTAGGTTTTTGTTTAATCTTAATACTGTATTAAGAATAAGTGTTTTTACTCACGAACTGAGTTATCCATTCGAACGTATTCATTATGCAGGGTATATTATACTGTCTATAGCACATTAGCATACAATATAGAGAATGAAGTTAAATTGAAAAATAATCATAATATGGATATTTAAACACATTTTTGAAAATGGTGGCCGTTCATTTCGATTTCGATACAGGTTTCTGTTCTTTTGTGCATATTATCGCATTATAGACTATTGCATCTAATTCCAATTACCAGTTTCGTCCTTCGTACTAGTAACTCATGTTGAAATAATTCTGTACCTACTCTATAAAAGAGTACCTTACGTACTGTAAATTCAATCTTCACTTCTGCCCGATTCAAAAAGATAAAATTACTCAGACATACTATCTACTGTCCGTCCAAGTGGTTATGTCGTAGGGTCGTAGAAAGGGAGGAAATAAGGTCACAATTAATTACTTAACGAAGCCCTTTTATTTAAGTTGTTTTAAACAGTTGTATAATATTACGTAGACGTCCAGTTCCTAACAGAAATTAATGTTCTGACAAAAGAGCTAAGACAGCCCAGCCACTAGCTGGCGAATAAAAGCAGGTGGGGGAAACCGGGATACGACGTAGGCAAATGGACGACAGTACCTGTGCGAAAATGATTCAACATTGAAAGCTCTTTCGTCACTGGAAAACGCGAACATATTTTTGGAACGTACTGTTTACTATGACCGTAAGGTTACTATGACTGTATATGCGATCTTGGATGTGTGTGGAGGACGGTTGAACTTCATTAGTAGAAAGGGTGTGAGTGAAGTACATTAAAAAACTCAGGTACAATAAAAATTGAAGTAAAAATAAAATGATGTCCCTGTATATCAGTTTCATAAGCAATATCAGTGGTGGCATAATGGCATTATCAAAGCAGTGTGTACGCGAGAAAACGATTATTTCATGAGAAATTGGAGGAAGAGTTTTTTTTGCTGTTTAGAAGGGGAGAACATACGATGTATGTTATGCTCGAAAATCCTATTAGACATTAATAAATTTAATATACAACGACATTACTCCTTATGTCATAAAGAACATGCTGAATTAGAAGGTAAGACAAATTAAATGTTATTTTTCGTACTATTCCGAAGAAAATTTATGATCTTAACATTTGCATAGTATACTAAATACGACATTATACCTTAAACACGCTGCATTAAAAGGTACGAGGAATTAAATGTTGTTTGTACGTATTATTTCCAAAAGAAATTTATTTAAAAAAAAATATCAAATGTGCGTACAAAACGAAATATGATTTTCTGAAATTATTTTAGGTCGAGAACGTGCAAATCTATTAAGTAATCTTGATAAACGCCAGAATATTCAAGAAAATAAACGTAGACAACGTGATGGAATATTATTGGCTAGTTACGCAATTTCTCGCCTGTGATTTAAATCCATTCAATGATGGAGAAACAGTAAAGAGGTTTATGATTAAAGCTGCCGAATTAATTTGCCAAATTGAATAAAAGTTTTCGAGTCTCTCACGTTAACCAAGCGCTTTCCTAATAATTCGCCACTGACCGCCTTAGCGATTACGATAAGGTGACGCAGGTCACAGCAGTTTATATTTCCCATCCTACTCTGCAGTCTCCTCTCCTAGTAAACAAACTATTTCAAATCGAGTGCCTCACGTAACCGAAAATTTTGCCCATGGAGGGCATAGAGGCAGAGCTGTATGTTTTCACGACTTCGACGTTAGAACGACGCGGTGTAATCGGTAATACGCTTCAATCGCCTTGAGAAAGACCCATTCTGAAAATTTGGCAACGAGAAGAATCTTGTCACCATCCGGGACCTTTCAGTTCATAGCCAATCGCTCTACTAGATCATCTACGAGGCCGCCTGTTATTCTTCAAAAGTTAGTGTTCTGAAGCGAGTTTTACTCTTCATCATTATTTCGGCAAATTTAAGGTGAAAATTTGATCATTCTTGGTCAACATAACATTATTTGTCTTTGTAGAAAGCAAGGCCTGCTTTACACTTTTACGAAGTTTTAGAACCCTCCGACGGTTGTAGGCCTATCATTAATTACGCCATCTTTAAAAAGGCTACGATCATTAAGTTTAAAATGAATGTAAACTTCTAAATTCATTTTCCCGTACTTCTGTTTGACCACTTCTTTGCATTCACAATGCTAAGGATTCCACAAATGTTATACTAGGAAGATACACTTTTCACTGCATATAACCCCACAAAGTTATGTTGCATTTTTCAAAAATTAAAATAATGTTTAGTAAAAGAAAAATAAAATGTGTGCATACATTTTGTAAATTTTAGAAATTTGAATATGAATAGGTCTCAATTTTTCCCCTGTTTTACAAGGTAAAATTTAAAAATGTGAGGAGACACATTTTCTTAAGGAGATCAAAGGTAATTACTGTAAAAAAATTCAGACATGATACCTACAATTTGGGGAGATGAAAAAATGTTGAAAATATCCTAATTATTTTTATTTAATTCAAATAGCTAACAAACTACTGAACCTATAAACATGAAGCTTAAAAGTACAGCATTACTGATATCAATAGGAGTATGTGTACAAAAAATCAAGTCTCTATCTCAAAAAATATAATATTATATGCAGAATAGAAGTGAAATAGCGTTGCAGATTTCCAGAACGAATAGCTCATGTTATATGTAACAAAAAACTATAACATCAAAAACTATAACATCATATTGGCTTGATGAAAAGTTCATAGTTTTCTCAGAAAAAAAAATGTGTTTCTCAAATGTTTAACAATCTCTTATTCGTAACTATAGCGAGTAGGATCGTGATTTTTATCCATATTGATAGGAAAACTAATAAAGAATAATTTATCCCTCTGGAGTATTTTAAAAGCGTAAACGGTTTTCGTGTAAATTTAATTTTAAAAATCTCTAAATTCAAGTCACTGCACATGCGAATATGTGGCAACGTTTTGGCAGAAAGTAGCTCACCTACCTAGACACACCGAGTACGTTGACCTCTTACATCTGTATCACGAGTATAATGTGTTAGCGGCGATGTTGCCGGACTGCTGAAACTTAAAATTTAATTTTCTAATTAACCGTGCATTCAATTTAAAAATGTAATACAGGTTTTCTATTCATTTACGTGTACCCTATCGTCCCTTTCAATCTGCAGGGTTATTTCACTTCCACCCTGTCTAAATAGAAATTCCACCCATCGCCTCCCTTAAAAGATCAAGGTGTAGGAAATCGACATTAATACAGCGTTCGAGAATTATTGGCAACAGAGCAATTTTACAAAGTAAATTTATTTACAACGACTTAATCCATCGCTATGGAGTAACGGTTAGCACGTCAGACCACGAAACGAGCGGACCCGGGTTCAAATCTGTTTCGGACAAGTTACGTGTTTTTTTCCGAGTTTTTTCCTCAACCGATTGAAGAAGAATTTCTGGGCAACTTTCAGCGTTGGACCTCGGACTCATTTCGCCATCATTAATTTAAATGTCATCGTCATCATCATTAACATAGCCCGACTTAAGTTCACGCTGCAACCTGCTGTATTCGTACAAGAGCGCAACCGTTCGGCGACAAAAAAATCATTTACAGAACAGGAGTGATAACCACAATAAGCCTCAGTCTGCAGTGCAAACCTTTCAGTCCTTCCTCCATTAAAAATAAAAACGACGACTTTAATATTAGAGAATTTGAATACATTCCGCTACTATATTAAGGACACGTTGCCAAACCCTTGGAAGACGTCGTTGCTCTAACAGCGTTCTGTTTGTGACAACTGAATTTCCTTCCTCTCCGAAAGACTCCCACCCATCTAGCAACAAATTAGACATGACAAAGCCACACGACACAGAATAAATGAAGATATGGCGGGCCTGCAGCATAAGCTGTAAAGCACCACGTGGCAAGGCCGGACTGTAACGTGAACGTTTTACTTTTCACTTCGATTCTAGTTATGCTTCACGCAAAAGCCTGATTCTTACATAAAATATAATTTAGAGTGCTGTAAACAAATTTGTATTAAAACTACCATAACTATAAATCTACACCACTGAAACAACTGACTGATGTACTTAAACTTTTGCAAGAAGTCTTTATCTAATTGTACCATTTATGTAGAGCAAATTATTTCTTTAAATTATAGTAATAATAATAATAATAATAATAATAATAATAATGATAATAATAATAATAATGTTAGCAAGAAGATGATAAAATCTGTACTCCAGTACACATTATTATTATTATTATTATTATTATTATTATTATTATTATTATTATCATTTTCATTATCATTATTGTTATCATTATCATTATTATTATTATTTTCATGATTATTACTATTATCGTTATTATCATTATTATTATCATTACCATTATCATTAATATCATTATCATTATCATTGTTACAATTATCATTTTCATGCTTATTACTATGACCATTATTATCATTTTCATTATTAGATCTATTATTACCATTGTCATCATCAGTATTAACATTAACATTATTATTGTTATTGTTATCATTATCATCATTTTCATGATTATTACTATTATTATTATTATCATCATCATTTTCATTATCTTTATTATTTCCATTGTCATTATTATTATTATTATTATTATTATTATTTTTATTCTATCTTAGATACGGTTCTTCTTAAATCATGTCAGCAGATGTCCTGCAATAACAAAGCTACAAATTCATAAATATGCCTATAGTATAATCAGAAACTAGATTAAGACTTAGAAATAAGATTGACGAAGCCATGATTTGTAAAGGTCTTTATGGTGAATAAATTACTATTACTATTACTAAAGATGAATTGCCAGCTGCTCAGTCATTACCATTAACAAAATTTGAAATTCAGTTGGCGGTTTTGTGGTGATTCATATCGCGACAAAATATGTGGATTATTTAAGCGAGTTTATTGATTTAAATTGTCCAAATGCAGGAATTTACATACATCTCCAACTTCATAGAACAAAGTACACTGCAATAAATAAGACTATCATAGCCATAGTATTGTGGGTCCCCATCACCAAGGCATGGCGCGTCCTCAGGTTGCGGATAGAGGAGATGGCCTCCAAATATGGAGGGTAGCTGTGAATATATTGAATAAGCAGTCGTGGACAGCCGATGAGGGGTGGTCCTCCAGCTTGGGGGTTGGGCGAAGGGCTAACAACCCATCACCGTAAAAAAACAGCTTGTTACGAAACCTAACACGCAGAGCTGCACGCATTGTATTCTTCACCTGACATAATTAGGAACATTAAATCCAGACGTTTGAGATGGGCAGGGCATGTAGCACGTATGGGTTGAATCCAGAAATGTATATAGAATGTTAGTTGGGAGGCCGGAGGGAAAGAGACCTTTGGGAGGCCGAGACGTAGATGGGAAGATAATATTAAAATGGATTTGACGGAGGTGGGATATGATGATAGAGACTGGATTAATCTTGCTCAGGATAGGGACCAATGGCGGGCTTATGTGAGGGCGGCAATGAACCTCCGGGTTCCTTAAAAGCCAGTAAGTATGTAAGTAAGTAAGTATTATTATTATTATTATTATTATTATTATTATTATTTTCATGATTATTACTATTATCGTTATTATCATTATTATTATCACTTTAATTATCATTATTATTATTATTATTATTATTATTATCATCATTACCATGATCATTATCATTATTACAATTATCATTATCATTATTATTGTTATTATTATCATTTTCATAATTATTACTATTATTATTATTATTATTATCATTATTATCATTATTATTATTTTCATGATTGTTACTATTATCGTTATTATCATTATTATTATCACTTTCATTATCATTATTATTATTATTATTATTATTATTATCATTACCATGATCATTATCATTATTACAATTATCATAATCACTATTATTGTTATTATTATCATTTTCATAATTATTACTATTATCATTATTATTTTCATTATTATTATTATTATTACTACTACCATTATCATCATCAGCATTAACATTAACATTATTATTGTTATTATTATCATCATTTTCAATATAATTATTTATTATTACTATTATTATTATTATCATTATTATTATTATTATTATTATTATTATTATTATTATTATTATGTATGATCTTTCAGGAGTAAAGACAGCCTTTCACTTAAATTCCAGTAATCGACCATGACGAGAATCGAACCTTGCCCTCTTGAGCTCAGAGCAGTCACCTGAGCTGTAAATATGGTCTGTGTTCACGACAATGCCGCAGAGTATTTTGAAAGGAAAAATCCATCAAGTTGGCACCGCTGCCAAATTGCTCAGGCTGCCAACGTCCTTCTGTGTATTATTACACGTTACATATTAAAGCTTATTGGATAATTACGACGTGTACTTGCGTAACAGACGTGTACTTTACTGACAAACCAGCAAAACAGTATTAAAAGCCCTGAAAACGGATATACGCGTTTGTTTTACACGTCATGAAACGGCTGATTTCTGCTTCTTGCATTTTAAGAATGTTTGCATAAAATTGAATCGTTGTCATAACAATTGATATTAGAAGTTTTAATGAACTATTATAGTGTATAATTTTATACGATACTTATGCAAAGACGGAACAGGAAACGTTACTAATAAACGTGCATAAGCGATGGATGTATAAACAGCCTGTAACTACACATGAGAAGTGCTTATACACGAAACTCCCTCTTTAAGCGTTGTATACAGATTAAAAAATGGCGCCTGTGGAACAGCTGTTCGTGTCGATCGTCATTTTATTATGATAGTTGTCTTGTAACCTCTGATCACATATATATCAAACTGACCATTTCCATGGTAACGCCTGCTAGATGGAAGTACAGTTGCTCCATGGGAATTCCATAAGAGTTATAACGTGACAGTACGTTCATCTTTCCAAAATAAACACATCAGTCTATTTGTAAACAAATTATAGTAAAATAAATTAACAGTTTAGCTGGTATTAGAATGGTTACATGCATACATGTACATGTACATAAATAAATTTACTCAATACGTTTTATGAAATTTTTAAGAAGAATTTTATTGGTTAGGCCTAGTATCTAAATACTGTTTTATGAAGTTATTGTACAATATGTTATAGTCCCGTCGCTCTAATTTCCGGCAGCCAATCGCGTTGCAGGTCGGCTACATTTAAACGTGTGCGTCTTGTGATTCGCTGATTCATTTCTTAAGGCTCGATAAATACTTAATATAATCGCCCGCCATTTTAGCTCTTTAGTTGGCGTTCGCAGTAAGCACACGAAGACGTTATTTGCCGCTCAATTATTTGCTGAATTACATTGCGTTTGATTTATTATCATAGGAGCTACGACATGATAATGTTTAACAGTGTGGCAAACAGATTCCTCGTATGGTAGCTCGGCAACGTAAGAACAAAAATGGCGAACGATACTACCTACCTAGACTTTATAGAGCCTTCACTTTCTAAGACGTAAGCAAAGAGGAGGAGTCACGCCTGAAATAACAGCGTCGGGACTAGTAATGTATCAATTTCAACAAATAAACAAATACATAAAAAGTACGTTCAATTTTATAGTTATCTGCAAGAAAACACCAAAATATTTTATTTCAGAAAAAAAAATTAATTTATGTTGTCTCTTCATTATACGTATTTTCAAATATCTTCCGACGGTAACCTCAAAAAAGTAAATTCAGATTCCGATATAGTTTACATTAAAATGTATCTGTCACACGCACCAGACGGATTTTATAATTCACTGGCAAAAGTGCAAAACTTCTTAAGTCCTGAGACTTTCGAGATTTTGCACTTTTGTCAACGAATCATCAGCTACTATAACATTCTTTTATCTCCGTTTGTAGCGAATATCTCTGAAAGTATCTTTAATAAAGAAAATAATAAATCAGCATAAGATTATAAATAAGGAATGTAGCAGCATAAATTAACATACTGTAATTTATAAGATTTTTTAAAAATAAGTGATAACTTTATTTGCTCATATTTTCTTTATTTTCTATACAATCTTAAAAATTCTGTCACTGGCTTATAACATACGAAATTGATTTTTTTTTGCATCACCATGACAACGAGTTTCTTTGTTTCTTATCGTTCTGGTGGTCATGTTATTAGTAGGCATTTTCCTGTACCTTGGCCTGCAAGATCGCCAGATAGTTACCCATCAGATATTAGCTGTGATGCTATCTGAAAGAAAGAATGTTCTTCAGCAAACTTATGGCAATTGATGAGTTGAAGGACTCTATCACACACATTGTTGCAGATATTTCAGAACACGAACTCAAAGCTGCTGTATACAGCATTGAAGAGAGTCTGTTACATATACAAGAACAAAATGGTGGACACATACAACATCTACGGTGAAGTAATGGCAACGAGTAATAATTTTTAAGATTGTGTAAAAAATATGAGAAAATAAATTTACCTATTTCCTTGAAAACCTCTATCTTTAACCTGGTATTAACTTACAACGATGTTCATGCAAAAGAGACCTTAACAAGATATTTTAATTAATAAATATTAACTAGTTACAAAATATATCTAAAAAAATGCACAACTCTTTCCGAAGTCACAATAAACAGTAAAGTTTCGAGTGTTTATTAAACAATATGAAATACATCCTTCCTTGTTCTTCCACTCCTAAAATAAGATCGAGATGGCCTTGCCGACCTCTTGTCAATAAATTCAAGGTGGCCTTGGCCTCTAACCCCGCAGCCACATGTGACTGGAAGTCTCATAAGAGATTCAGGACATGGCGTCAATAACACAAGCAGCAGGACTTCCACCTGCCCACAGTTCTTTCATATGTAGGTCAATACGATATTTGGTACCTTGTGGCATAACGAGCTTCATAAATATAGAAGGGCCTTAAGCGAGACAAAGAAAATTAATTGCATCAAGTACAAAATAATGTACCTATAAATTATTTTCTATGTAACATAGATACCAGTCAAAAGATTTGAGTACTTCACAAATAACCTGATGCATAAAATTGAAGGCTTTCAGTGTCTCACAACAAAGGCCTATTACACATTATTCTAAAATTATATATTCTTTATAGCTATTCACTTAATAACCAGAGTTTTACTTGTGTTGGAGTCTACCACGTGTTCTTTCAGATATACTGTACAATCCAAACTCAAAACAAATTTAACATCATGAGGAGTTCTCGGTCACGAAACTTTTTATTTAGTTGTGCTAATGACTAAATATCTATAGTTTCGGGTTCAAGACTAGGTGAGATCTCATTCATCCCACACATACCCATACATTAAGTGTATCGCTTGTCTTGTGTTGCGTAGGATGCTTTTCTACAAGAAAACACCTGCGTTAGTATCAGGCAACAACTCTGCAGTATTTGCGAAAACAAACTGGGCAAAGGAGTCCTATGTTTCAGTAATAGTGCAGTAACAGTGAGAACAAACATGAGATATGTAGCGTATAATATGGTATCTCACATTCTACATCTAATGTATTAGTTAGTTTTCGAAACATCTCAACAGATGGCAGAAGTATACAGATTTTACGAGTACTTTCCTGGTAACTACAGTACACAAACTGTTACATATATAAATGTTTACCTACCAATAACAACTTCAAAACACTAAAACGTCACTTATCATGTTTTACTCCCGAACCCCTCAATAGTGACAATAGAGGAAAAGGTGGTTGTGGAATTGATGGTTGTAGTGATTGTTTAACCGGTTGAGAAGATCTTGTCATCTAGTCAGCTGTCAAAAAATCTGAAAGTTAGAATTTATAAAACAGTTATATTACGGGTTGCTCTGTATGGTTGTGAAACTTGGACTCTCACTTTGAGAGAAAACAGTGATTAAGGGTGTTTGAGAATAAGGTTCTTAGGAAAATATTTGGGGTTAAGAGGGATGAAGTTACAGGAGAATGGAGAAAGTTACACAACGCAAAACTGCACGCATTGTATCCTTCACCTGACATAATTAGGAACATTAAATCCACACGTTTGAGATGGGCAAGGCATGTAGCACGTATGGGCGAATCCAGAAATGTATATAGTGTGTTAGTTGGGAGGTCGGAGGGAATAAGACCTTTGGGGAGGAGGCCGAGACGTAGATGGGAGGATAATATTAAAATGGATTTGAAGGAGGTGGAATATGATGGTAGGGACTGGGTTAATCTTGCTCAGGATAGTGTCTGATGGCGGGCTTATGTGAGGGCGGCAATGAACCTCCGGGATCCTTAAAAGCCATAAGTAGTGAATGTTTAGTTTGACTTTTCAAGGATCGGACCCAGCACGAACCCTTGTATACTTAGTCGCGCTTTTGCCCACTGTGCGTCCTATACAGAATGTTTCACAAATACAGGTACAAACTGCAGGGGTGACTAGAGGACACTGGCAAAAGGCAAACAATCCTAATGAACTTAAGTCCGGAAACCATCCGTTTCCGAGATATGTCATCACTGTCGCTACCAACGGAATACATCTCGTACATTTGCAACCTCGTTTCTGACCTGCCAGACTTTAAGATTGTGCGTACCTCCATTTTTCTCCAATATGAGTTACACGATTTTTCGGATGATTTAGCTCTTTAGGAAAGGCAGCTGCTGTGATACATGCATGACGGAGCACCGACTCATTTTCATTTAAAACATGGCCTCCCAGGTGCCTCGACTTCAATCCTTTGGATTTTTCAGTGTTGTCGGTAGACGGTGGTGATGGTGCTTATAATAAGTTGGTATTTACAATGTAGGAGGCAGGAAAAACTAATGTATCCTAAGAAAACTACAGGATGATTCATGACTATGTTACAAACTCTTAGGGATGATAGAGGAGAGACAATTATGAACTTTTATATAGGAATCCATGTCTGCCTTTCGCTCGTCCATAAACGAAATGGATATATCAGCAAGTTGCGGGAAAAGTTACAAGATTTAATCAGTCAAAATATAATTTACAATGCGAACTAGCTCATACCATGTTTATGAGAAATCACCAACGTTTGCAGGAACTGTTGTTTGCAACGAAACTTCAAAAGGATGGCCTTGAGTTCGATTCCAGCTGTTTCACTAACATATCTAGCCTTGTAACTACCAAACGGAATGTTTCCGGACATAGGTTCCTATACGAAAGTTGTTCAGAATTGTATCCTCTATCATCCCTAAGCGTTTGTAACATAGTCACTGAATCATCCTGTATACTAATTCCATCTCTGTTCACAGATTATTACATTCGTTGGTATTTCAACAAAACTCCTGTTTTAGTAAAACGTGATATTTCAATATTCTTTCCCCTTTTAGATTCCCCTCTGATTTACATTAAGGAGAGTGCTCCACTTTAAAGGGATTAGACTGTAGTATGATATCAGAGCTTGATCACAGATTACTCCAGAAGGATAAAACAATTCAGTTTCCCATATATACGCAATCCGTTATGTCCGACGACACGGATAACGAGACTCGTCATTAAATGAAGATTTATTGCTACCTGAAATCGATAGTAACAAGTGATGAGGAGAGACATGAAGGACTGTAAACTGTTATTGAACTACTGCTTAATTGTTTATACTTGCGGCATTAAAACGAACACGTTCTCGGAATTGTACATTGTCAGTTATTAGATTAATTATAAAAAGCAATGGTGAGGAACTCAGAGAATTTGAGGAATTAGTAAATGATATTTCAAACATCACTAAAGAATCGACTGATGGACGAAAAAGAAGTGGAAAAATAAACAAGAAACTCGAAGAAACAGGAACTAAATTGAACTGAAATGATAACCATCAAGTGATTAGTGAAGATTTATTTCATTGCTCCTGAGTTTAAATACCGCTCGAACATAACTGCACTATCAATACAGGGTCGTTTAGTATTTGACTGAGAACAAGTTTTGTAATTACCAAGGATCAAAACTATAAATACGTTATGAGTTCGTTATATCCCGGAAAAAAAGATATTTCCCGATTGTAAGAGCTTAAAAATTACTTCTTCCGGATGGCGGTAATGCTTACAAAATTCCAGATGATATTAATCACGTATAAAATTATTCATTTCAAGAAAACCACTGCTTTCCATCAGACAGCAGAAATATCTCACTATGTATTAATAAGGATTGTGAATATGACAAAAAGTGAAATTAATTTAATGTGATTTATGTGTTACATTATTAATTATGATTTTCCTCCATTTTACTGAATATGTACTGTACCATATCAGCCGTCCAATAACAATAAATTAATAACAATTGAATAGTGGTATGCAAATCTGGCTTTCAGGTAGAAGCTCCCTTTGAAGCAGGCTTGAATAATTTCAAGGTAAAAATTGTTTCGGCGCCGGGTATCGATCCCGGGACCATTCGCTTAGCGCACGAATGCTCTACCGACTGAGCTACTCCAGGAACCGTACATGACACCGTCACAATTCTTCCCTTTATATCCACACAACTCAAATGGGCTGACAAGACGCCAGAAACTCAACTTTGAGTGCACACAATTATTCTGTGTGACTTAAATTGTGACTTTCTGTTAATGTATCTACAGTAACGAAATCATTCAATTGAATAGTGGGTTAGTGTTCACTCAGATTTCGCGCTCATTTACTCCAAGTCGTTCATATATTAGGCCCGTTTTAACGATCGCCAGTTATAAAATTTAGGGTTACTTTTAATGGTACTTTACCAATTGTTCGATTTTACAATGTCCGGTTTTTACCTTGTCTCGGTAAAGTATCGCCTAACTGGAACTTAGCATATCTTCCAATAAAGTCCTAACAAGATGATATTTTGAGGTTATGTTCTGATGGATTAGCAAAATGGCGAAAAAAAATCATGTACTTTCCTTTGAAAGCGTTACCGGTACTGGTTATGAACAGTTCGAAATACACATAAGACGACTTAAAATACTCAAAACAAGGACGAATTACTATATGCATATAGAGTATTAGTTAGGAGGCCGGAGGGAATAAGACCTTTGCGGAGGCCGAGACGTAGATGGGAGGATAATATATCAATAGATTTGAGGGAGGTGGGATATGACAGAGACTGGATTAATCTTGCACAGGATAGGGACCGATGACGGGCTTATGTGAGGGCGGCAATGAACCTCCGAGTTCCTTAAAAGCCGTAAGTAAGTAAGTGTCAAAAGAAGACGGGTATTTGTTGTCCAGAATTATAATATCGCCTGTTTATATTTCACTGTATCGATTGTTACTTCTAGTTGTATTTTCTTGATATTACTTCCACTTTACATCATGCAAAATTGTAATCTGGAAAGGGTGTTTTCTCTTACGAATGTCCAGAGGACAGAAGAAACAGGCTATCACCAGATTCTGTCAGAACAAACCTGGAGATTCCATATTACACGAACGTCATCTTGTCTTGAGTTGTAGAAAATGATAAAGGAAGAATATCAGTTTCTGGACTTTGTACGGGGACCAGAAATACATACCCGGTTACGTATTAAGATAAATTGCAAATTTGTATAACATAAACAGTCAGAAGTCCGATAATAATAGATAATCTTATTTTTCAGCTACTCTTGACTGAAAAAACAGTCTTCTAAAAGAATGCCATAAATTCAGAAATCAATCCACTTAAAGTTATTTGTTCCATTTATATTAAGTTATTTATAATATTGAAAAACACAGAAAAGTTGAAAAACTTTTGGCTAACTTAATGTATCACAGTGTATCAGTTATTCATAGATTTCAAAAAGGCGTATGACTCGGTTAAGAGGGAAGTATTATATGAAATTCTTATTGAATTTGGTATTCCCAAGAAACTAGTTCGATTAATTAAAATGTCTCTCAGTGAAACATACAGCAGAGTCCGTATAGGTCAGTTTCTATCTGATGTTTTTCCAATTCATTGCGGGCTAAAGCAGGGAGATGCACTATCAGCTTTACTTTTTAACTTCGCTTTAGAATATGCCATTAGGAAAGTTCAGGATAATAGGCAGGGTTTGGAATTGAACGGGTTACATCAGCTTCTTGTCTATGCAGATGACGTGAATATGTTAGGAGAAAATACACAAACGGTTAGGGAAAACACCGAAATTTTACTTGAAGCAAGTAAAGCGATAGGTTTGGAAGTAAATCCCGAAAAGACAAAGTATATGATTATGTCTCGTGACCACAATATTGTACGAAATGGAAATATAAAAATTGGAGATTTATCCTTCGAAGAGGTGGAAAAATTAAAATATCTTGGAGCAACAGTAACAAATATAAATGACACTCGGGAGGAAATTAAACGCAGAATAAATATGGGAAATGCGTGTTATTATTCGGTTGAGAAGTCTGCTGTCCAAAAATCTGAAAGTTAGAATTTATAAAACAGTTATATTACCGGTTCTTCTGTATGGTTGTGAAACTTGGACTCTCACTCTGAGAGAGGAACATAGGTTAAGGGTGTTTGAGAATAAGATGCTTAGGAAAATATTTGGGGCTAAGCGGGATGAAGTTACAGGAGAATGGAGAAAGTTACACAACACAGAACTGCACGCATTGTATTCTTCACCTGGCATAATTAGGAACTTAAAATCCAGACGTTTGAGATGGGCAGGGCATGTAGCACGTATGGGCGAATCCAGAAATGCATATAGAGTGTTAGTTGGGAGACCGGAGGGAAAAAGACCTTTAGGGAGGCCGAGACTTAGATGGGAGGATAATATTAAAATGGATTTGAGGGAGGTGGGGTATGATGATAGAGACTGGATTAATCTTGCACAGGATAGGAACCGATGGCGGGCTTATGTGAGGGCGGCAATGAACCTCCGGGTTCCTTAAAAGCCAGTAAGTAAGTAATGTATCATCCAGAATGCCCTTTGAAATCGGGAGAGAATGTCATTGTTCAAACTGGATTTTGCACATCGAGCCTTCTTTTAAGATAAATGCGCATGTTTATTTTTCTAACTCAAAATTAACTTTTGGCAACCTCTAAAATGTAAGGGTCATTCATTCATTCATTTAGTGTTCTGCCCAAGGGCAAGTCTTTCACTGCAAACCCAGCGTTCTCCAGTCTTTCCCATTTTTTGCTTCCCCTTTGTCTCCTCATATGATCCATATATCTTAATGTCGTCTATCACCTGATATCTTTTTTTTACCCCGAACTCTTCTCCCGTTCACCATTCCTTCCAGTGCATCCTTCAGTAGGCAGTTTCTTCTCAGCCAGTGACCCAACCAATTCCTTTTCCTCTTCCTGTTCAGTTTCAGCATCATTCTTTCTTCACCCACTCTTTCCAACACAGCTTCATTTCTTATTCTGTCTGTCCACTTCACACGCTCCATTCTTCTCCATATCCACATTTCAAATGCTTCTGTTCGCTTCTCTTCATTCCATCGTAATGTCCATGTTTATGCCCCATACAATGCCGCATTCCATATAAAGCACTTTACTAGTCTCTTCCTTAGTTATTTTTCTAGAGGTCCGCAGAAAACACTCCTTTTTCTATTAAAAGCTTCCTTTGGCCATTGTTATCCTCCTTTTGACTTCCTGGCAGCAGCTTATGTTACTGTTTATAGTACACCCCAAGTATCTGAAGCTGTCCACTTGCTCTACTGCCTCATTTAGAATTCGCAAGTTTATCTTCTGTATTTTTCTTCCTATGATCATGCTCTTCGTCTTATTTGCATTTATCTTCATACTGGATAGTAATTCAGTTGTATTTTCTAGTAAAAACTGTGTCACATTAAAAATGCAATATCGGCCAGTGAAACTTTGTACCATTCATTAATAGGCCTCAGATAAAACATGTTACCAGAATTAACTATTAAACCTGTAGTACTGTTGGTTTATGCATGATAGAAATTTTATATACGATAAAAAAATTTCAGAATTAGGTATGTTTTGATTTACATCGGTACACACTAAAAATTACTTCTCAGATCTCGTTCAGAATTTTATGTCTTACTGTCCATACCTTGGTTCATATGAGCTATTCCATCTCAAATCGACCGAAATATAGGGAAAATTGACCTTACAATTTCTAAATACAATGAAACTTTTTTTGTCCGTTGACAACTGTGATACAATGCTTTGTGCAAAGTTTGAGGCATCAGAACTTCATACTGTTTAAATTAAAAATATTTAAATTTATCGTATTTTCATAAAATTAGCAACTTTAAACTGTTGTAGCTCCGAAACCCTTTCACCCAATGATCAAAATCATGGTTTATTTTGATGCTGAGGAATTAAAGTTTATATTGACATATAAACACATTTTCTTACTTTTTATGGAAATGGAGACATTTAGATTTTTCCTCATTAAGACGCCTTTGGCTAGGAAAAAATATTTTAAAAATATGTAGTTAGATTCCGCATTGAAAGTACAAATAAACACATATTTTTTACTGATGGTATGTTGATAAGAAAGTAATGAAAATATCAAATAAAGAAAATAAATAGTACGCGCGTGAACCAACCAGCTACTGTGAGACGGGAGCTAGCCAAGACAAGCACGGCCAGGAGACAAACACGTGATGTTTCGTCAAGTAGCGCATAGCTGGGCTAGTTTTATCACAAGGTTTCATAAACACAGGAGTAAAATGACGCCCAATGCTCGCTTATCTTCAGCTCTCGGCCAGTGCATGCGGTACTGCGCCGTTCAAGTCTAGGCGTGTGAAAATAATTTATTTAATATTCTCGAAACTTATTGCCGTACCACTAAGCAAACAATGCCGAATTCCTCTTAATAATGCAAGGTTTTTTCTCAATATTTTTTTTACATTTTTACAAATGAGCAAAAAGCCTAAAACTAAGTAAAATCAGATTATCTGTCTCTCTGTACACAATAAAAATAAGGATTACTTCTTAACATAACCTACCAAATGTCAGCTTCAAAATGAGCTCCCGTTCAATGTTCTGCAGTAAATGGTTCCAGAGTTCTGAGCGCTGAAAGAGGCTTGTTTTTATAAAATACGCTAAATTTGTCGCTCAACAATACGAAAACCGTTTGACTTTCGATAGTATATTTTTGCAAATGCACTCTTCTCAGCACCTTGTATAAATAGGGAAAAAAATAGAGTATTAAAAATGCGAGGTTTTTCACTGATCGATTTCATATGGAATAGCCCGTACCATTCATTAATAAGCCTCAGATAAAACATGTTACCAGAATTAACAATTAAACGTGTAGTACTGTTGGTTTATACATGATAGAAATTTTATATATATTATGATGAAACATTTTCAGAATTAAGTATGTTTTGATTTACATCGGTACACTCTAAAAATTACTTCTCAGATTTCGTTCAGAATTTTATGTCTTACTGTCCATACCTTGGTTGATATGTAACATGAGTTCTTTTATTAATGACATCATCTTCAATTTACTGATAAATATGATATCAGTTTCAAAGACTACCCATTGCCAGACCTGCTCGTGTCCAGAGAACTAACTGTTCCCTTAATCTTTTCCTTGGCCTCTATGGCCTCGTGAGCGGTAATCTTATATAACCTTGATATATATGTCACCCTGTATCCTCAATGCATTATCTCTCCAGCTTGAATAAGTTCACTGATACCGCAGACAGAAGTTCATTCCACATATCTTTGCCCTCTTTCAATCCAAAAGCTTATATCCCCCAGATCTTTACAGAAATTTCATTTCTATCATTTCTAACTTTCTCATTTGGTCCCACTTTTTTAGTAGGTTATTTTACGACGCTGTATCAACATCTCAGGTTATTTAGCGTCTGAATGAGATGAAGGTGATAATGCCGGTGAAATCAGTCCGGGGTCCAGCACCGAAAGTTACCCAGCATTTGCTCATATTGGGTTGAGGGAAAATCCCGGAAAAAACCTCAACCAGGTAATTTGCCCGACCGGGAATCGAACCCGGGCCACCTGGTTTCGCGGCCAGACGTGCTGACCGTTACTCTACAGGTGTGGACGGTCCCGCTTTAAAGTCATGTTTCACTATCTGTAACCTGAAGGAATAGCCATGACTTTACTGTATACAGGTATTAAAAAAAAAGTATCCAATATTTTAGGAAGTGCTAGTATGCGTCAAAACAAGAAAATAATGTCTAATAAACATGGGTCTCACAACATATACTTTCTGAGATCTGAACACTTATTCACAGGAGGTGCTCAATGTGACGTCCATTCTTAAAACATTGGAAACTTTTTTTAACACCCTGCATGTTTTTAGAAGCGTCTCTTTACAAATTTGCTTTCTTAGCGATCTTGTAATTTTATCACAGTCTAGTATATACAGTCACGAAGCTCAATACGTAATAAATATGCATCCATAGATAGTTGCTAACCACTAGGTTCGCTACTATTACAGACAATGCGAAATAGTACCTGCACAGTCTATTGTTCCTAGTACCCTCATAAACTCAAGCTTCGTGACTGTATATACTAGACTGTGATTTTATTATGCGACTAAAATATCTTAATCGATTTATCTATGACGCCGTCCTCGGTGGTATGGTTACCCTGGTTACCAAACCAGCCGTTGCTTCCGAGGTTTGTGGGTTCAAATCCGTCCAAGGGCGACGTATTTTAAAGAGTGACAAAATCTTTAACATCGATTCCTTACTGACGAAGTAACTCTGGCTCCCGTGTCGTAGATTTACGGCAAATGAAAGAACCCTGTCCCTTTCAAAGGGCTTCAGACAAAATTTGTTGGGTATATCTCGTCCATGTTTTAATTCGACGCTGGAAAACCTCTACAGTTGAAAGAGACAAGATAAGTGGTGGTGGTAGTGGTGGTGGTATTAGTAGTAGTAGTAGTAGTAGTAGTAGTAGTAGTAGTAGTAGTAGTAGTAGTAAATGACAAATTGAGAAAATCTTACGTAATTATTTAAAATATGCAATAATGAAGCAATGGTAGAATGATGGCAGGGAAACAGAAGTACTAGAGAAAGAAAACGTCCCGCAACCGATTTTCCCAGCACATACTGTATCATATCTGATCTCACAAGCGTTCAACCCTGCAGCCAGCCTGTTGACTGATTTGCGACGATGTCCCAAGGTTGAGTTGGCTAACATAATTACTCGTACAATTATTGTTTGCACACAAAACGCAGAAATAAGAAATAGTAGCAAGAAATAATTACGAAATAACAATAAAGTAGTAATTTTCTGCACATTTCACAGTGTCAAGATGACACAATACTTCACTCTTGCTCGCACACTGAAGTTATAAGAAGTGAGTTTATTTGTAACACCCCGATGTGAAAACACGCAGCTTGGGGCTGGCGGTGGGAGTTGTGCAGTCTGTGAACAAGGCTTACAGGGATCTCAGGAGACTTACAGGGACGGAAACAAAGTTCTCCGCATCCTTCAGTGTCACGACACCCTTATCCCTGAGGGAGAAGACTCCCCCACTTCCCGGCTTATCACATCTCACCCGGTGTCGCTAGGAACATATAGGCTGTAGGAGAACTGTTTGTATCTACTTTAAAGAGAAACAACCTAAAATATATACTCCAGCCACCGGTGTAGCTCAGGCGGTAGCGCGTTTGCCTGCTGATCCTGGGTTTCGCTCGGGCGTGGGTTCGATTCCCGCTTGGATTGATTACCTGCTTGGATTTTTCAGAGGTTTTCCCCAACAGTAAGGCAAATGTCAGATAATCTATGGCGAATCCTCGGCCTCATCTCGCCAAATACCATCTCGATATCACCAATTGCACCGACGTTAAATAACCTATAGTCCCGTCGCTCTAATTTCCGGCAGCCAATCGCGTTGCAGGTCGGCTACAGTTAAACGTGTGCGTCTTGTGATTTGCTGATTCATTTCTTAAGGCTCGATAAATACTTAATATAATCGCCCGCCATTTTAGCTCTTTCGTTGGCGTTCGCAGAAAGCACACGAAGACGTTATTTGCCGCTCAATTATTTGCTGAATTACAGTGCGTTTGATTTATTATCATAGGAGCTACGACATGATAATGTTTAACGGTGTGGCAAATAGATTCCTCGTATGATAGCTCGGCAACGTAAGAACAAAAATGGCGAACGATACTACCTACCTAGACTTTATAGAGCCTTCACTTTCTAAGACGTAAGCAAAGAGGCGGAGTCACGCCGGATGATACAGCGTCGTAAAATAAAGTTAAAAAATAGGTCATTCTTAGGGACCTGCGTTTTTTTTCGCAATTTTGCAACCTGTCAATAGTGGTTACAAGGAGAAATCAAAATAAAATAAATATTTCCCAAAATGCTTGGGATAATCTTTCTAGGTACCTATTACGTTTTTTTTTTTTTATTTTAGTAGGTTATTTTACAACGCTTTTATCAACATCTCAGGCTATTTAACGTCTGGATGATGTTAATGTTGTTTTATTTAACGACACTCGCAACTGCAGAGGTTATATCAGCGTCGCCGAATGTGCAGGAAATTTGTCCCGCAGGAGTTCTTTTACATGCCAGTAAATATACTGACATACTTAAATGCCATCGACCTGGCCCGGGATCGATCCCGCAACCTTGGGCATAGAAGGCCAGCGCTATACCAACTCGCCAACCAGGTCGACTACGTCTGGATGAGATGAAAGTGATCAGTCCTAGTGAAATGGAGGAGTACACGAGAGCGGAATAAGCAGACCTGATTTTCGAATACGGATGAGCCAATGGGAACAGTAGACAAGCTCACAGATTGTATCGCGCACAAGTACCCACGTAGGAGACATCCGGCCCATATCATTTTTCCACGACTGTTCCAAAAGTTAAGGGAAGGAGGGCACGTGGTGCCAAATTACAATTCCATTTCCACACAACTATTTTTGCTTATAACTTTTGACTCAGTCATTTCCGGACCATGGTTCTTCATCTCAAATTGATATATGTGCCCTTCGCCGTCATCCCTGAAAGTTTGTAACACCACTTCGGAAACACCCTGTATATGTCTAATGGCGGGTACTTGACTATTCGCCATTCACCCATATGAAGCCGGTCATGTAGACCAATTTACCGACAGAGTCGTTGCCCAGGGTGCGTCATAGGAGGCTGGTCTACGCTATATCCGTGATGAGATGAGGTGATGATGGGAATTTGTTGGGACTGCACAGGGAAACCGGAGCTCCCGGAGAAAACCGGTGTTACCTGGACCACAGACTTGTCCAACACAAGTTATAAATCGGGGTACACTGGGGATCGAGCCCGGATCCACAGGATTATCTAGAGACTAGAGCACTATCCGTGGTAAGAATAAACATGAGTATATAGTATATAGTATATACTAGACTTTTTTTTAGTATATACTCTTGTTAGTAAGAATAAAAACATTTGAGTACCTACTCATTTTTGATTACATACTCATAACATGCAAGCATAGTAGAATATACTCAAGTGTACATCTTGTACAGAATATATACTCATGTTTGATAAGAATAAAAGCTAGTATATTCTCATATTTATAAGTTCGTTCTCATGTTATTCTGAGTATGGTTTGTAGCAGGCTCAATTCTGAATATTTGTTGATTTGTGTTCAGTTTAAAGTTAAATTAAAAAGAAATGGCATAATTTATGAACGATGTAGTACCTCATGGAAAAATATAGAAAAAGACGTGAACTTCAGAAGCCTTTAACGCTTCACAAAAGTGAATGTGAAAAAGGGTTAAACACGCATTTGTTATTCATAAAAAAAAACATAACCTATAAAAATATGAATGGCTATCAAATTATAAGGTTAGATTGTATTGTTAAATATAATTAACAATTACAGTTTATTTTGTAAAATTTGAGTTGCAAAATGCAATTACTTGTAACTTTAAATTATATATATATAACTCTTTATAATAAAAAATAGAATTAGCATAACTGGAATTCTAGAAATATCCAACATCCCGTAATGATGATTTCCCAGTACTATTTTCTTGTTTCCTGTTTATTAACGTCGCTTATCTGATTCACTCTCTCTTTCATGTTTATTTATTTATTCATTAATTTATTTACTTATTTATTTGTTTATTTAATTTATTTATTTTATTATTTAATTAATTAATTTATTTGTTTATTTACTTCTTTATTTATTTATTTATTTATAAAAAGCAAAACACAAACCACTACAGCATACGGATAGCATGTGAAAGTCTATAAAAAAAACTGAGCATCACGGTGCAATGTGATCAAAGAGGATAGGTAACACGAGTACATACTAACTTTTGAACGATCAAGAAGGCTGTAGAGATGAGTATATATTCGCGTTACGTAGAATGTCTTTATTCTTCGAATATGAGTATGTTCTAGTGGTTACGAGTATATAATCACAGGAAGTGCTCATACTCAAAAGTATAAACCTTGAGAAAGTACTTAAGCTTTATTCTTACTACCCTAGGTATATTAATTTCAGTACCACTAACCAAATACACTCTATACAGACTTTTCTTTTATTCTCTGGTTTCTGTCATTCCTTTCTTAGAATCACAGTGAAAACTCTTTTAACCCACATCCTGTCCCGACTTCTTAACTCCTTAGCGAGTAGAAGAGCCTGTAACCTGACATTTCTCAGAATTTACATAAAACTGATTTAAAATTCAGAACAATGGCTTCTCTCCACAAGTTAAACTCTGGTTTTCCTTCATCCTTTTATTACAAATGAAGAAGGCTTTCTAGCGTCAGTTTCCTTGACAGTCTAAAAGCTTTTCCTTGGCCTTAACGTAAGACTAAGTCACAGTTCAAAATATTATGTCAGCCAGTTTTTAAAAGTCGTACACTCCATTCTTCTGTACTACGTAGTTACTACGCAAAATAAATAAAAAAAATATATATATCCTTGCACCTTATACACATAAATAATGGAAGGGATAAATGACTCACCATAGCAGCTCAGTGGGATTGGTTAGGCTACAATGTTGTCAACCTTGCTCCCGATATCAAATAACCTCTATCTTCCCAGGGACTTCTCCAAACAGTTCGAATTATCAGTAGATTTCTTTGTAGATGCTGCAAGACAAATGGCACCTTGACGCACGAAAACAAAACACTGTCGCACTCACATTAACATCACCATAGCGACGTGACAAATGACTTATTTTTATCTGAGCGGAGTTTGAGAATGCGGTCCGATCATTGTTGTAAAATTAACTTACGAGTCAATGCACAGAACGTTCTGAAACACGCATTCGTCCTCATTTTAGAGATCCCGTGATCGACACGCGGTGTACACTCCTTGATGTCGCACTGCAGTCGAGATATTTGGACGAAGATATCTGCAGCCACCAGCAGCACGCAAAGGACTTTCCCTTTTCACTCTTAGCCGCCCGATGATCGGAGAATGAATCTCCGTTCCGCTCAGCAGAGGGCCAGAGTCTACTTTTCGTGTTAACCCGCAGCTGTGACGTTCTGTTTGGCATGAACCCCACATCATAATAATATCGAGGTCACAATAGGTCATCAGCAGTCTCTGCCGGGGCAGACGTCTTAATATTATATATGTTATGCTGAGGGATATTTTACATGTTCAAATAGTTAATTAGATTTATTTTAAGCCCGGTTGTTTGCGTGAATTTATGACAAACGTTAAAAAAATATTGAAGATATTTACGTATATGACTGATAATTAATGTTTAAAATCAATTTTTTAATACATATATGCCTGATAAAAGAATAAAATAGAAATAAATCAGACATTGTGAATCTAATTGTGGTCTTAATAACAAAATCGTCCACCGCTATGGAGTAATAGCATGTCTGACCGTGAAACAAGCGGGCCCGGGTTCGAATCCCGATTGGGACAAGTTACCTGGTCGAGGTTTTTTTCCAGGGTTTTTCCTCAACATCTCCAAGAGCAAATGCCGGATAACTTTCGGCGCTGGACCCTGGAATCATTTCGCTGGCATTACCATCGGCAAGTCTATCGTGCTATCAAAAAGGAGTGCGTTATATGGCAGTAAAAATTTTTAATAGCCTCCCTATCGATATAAAAAATGAAACTCAAAACATAAAATTATTTAGGGCCAAATTAAAGAAGTACCTAATTTCTCACGCCTTCTATTCTGTAGGTGAATTCATGACATTCAACAACACTTCATGAAATTGATACTAAAACTTTGTGTTGTACTAGTAGACTATATTGTAAATCTCTTCTGTATGGAGAAAGTTACACAACGCAGAACTGCACGCATTGTATTCTTCACCTGACATAATTAGGAACATTAAATCCAGACGTTTGAGATGGGCAGGGCATGTAGCACGTATGCGCGAATCCAGAAATGCATATAGAGTGTTAGTTGGGAGACCGGAGGGAAAAAGACCTTTGGGGAAGCCCAGACGTAGATGGGAGGATAATATTAAAATGGATTTGAGGGAGGTGGGATATGATGATAGAGACTGGATTAATCTTGCACAGGATAGGGACCGATGGCGGGCTTATGTGAGGGCGGCAATGAACCTTCGGGTTCCTTAAAAGCCATTTGTAAGTAAGTAAGTATATATTTCATCTAGACTGTGACTATAAATTAAGACTTTATAATAGTATTAAGTTATTTGACTTGTTCCATATTCTAGCTGAAAGCAATGTATGAATACCATGGAATGTTAATAAATACAATACAATACAATACAATACAATACAATACCACCTACATATCATTCAGATGCTAGATAACCTTAACAGCTGATAAAGCGTCGTAAAATAACCAATTAAAAAGCAGCAAAATCTTCAATCACGGTTCAATTGAGATCGCAATTTAAAACGGCGTAACACAATAAAATAATTATTTAATACTGCAGAACTGAAAGACTGTCATTTCCGGCAGTTCAATACAGAGAAGCGATGTTAACATTCCGAGAAGTTAGGTTCGATTTCCGACGCTGACTGGAATATTCACAAAAACAAACTGAATAAAAAAAAATAAAAGGCATGATATGTTTAATCAACACTCCGAAGATTGTTAGAGCCTCATAGTCATAAGTGACGTTAATAAGGTATCACTCATGAGGCAACTAAGCCAGGAGATAATGGGGTAGGATGACCAGTTCCTTTCCCCCTCCAATCCATACATCGCCGTCTAGCTACATATTACAGTAGTGAGACTTCAGATGCATACAAACAACTGTTCTTCCTTTGACACACATCTTCAAGTGAGATGTACTATCTGATAGTCCACACCTAGTAACGGTTAGCGCGTCTGGCCGCGAAACCAGGTGGCCCGGGTTCGAATCCCGGTCGGGGCAAGTTACCAGGTTGAGCTTTTTTCCGGGGTTTTCCCTCAACCCAATACGAGCAAATGTTGGGTAACTTTCGGTGCTGGACTCCGGACTCATTTCACCGGCATTATCACCTTCATTTCATTCAGACGCTAAATAACCTAGATGTTGATACAGCGTCGTAAAATAACCCAGTAAAATAAAAAAAAGTAAATAATTGCACAACAGAGCGAGACGAACCGTATGAAAGAAAATAAAATGGGACGATAAATAACTAAAAGCTAGACGATCGCGCGTCCTTGTAAAGGGATTTGGGGCCAAGAGGAAGAATATATTTGACAATAAGTTACTCGCAATATTCTCTCTGGACACAGAACCCCTTCCGTACGCCCTATATACATAATCTAGCCTCATTTAGAAAACATGGAGGCTGTTAATATTTAATCAGAATACTCGTGTATGCGGATGCGAGCCCGTCGAGCGCTTCAATTAATGTATCTTTGTAAGTGTTGATGAGTTGCATAGTTACAGTTACTACAGTGTAAACACACAGTTTAATATCCAAAGGTCACGGCAGAGCTGATGCTGCCACTATTTGCTGCACGAGTTCCACTATTTTCGTAACACTAACGACTACCACAAACAGTGACGAGTTCAGACATTTTCTCCGGAGGAAAAATATAAATCCACGGAAGAGGGAAAGAGAAATTTAAAGAAGTGTCACGAAAAGACCGGATTCCCTCAAACATATATCTATAAATCATAAAAGTGGCCAGTCCACACGTATGGAGTAACAGTTAGCGCGTCTGGCTGCGAAACCAGGTGGCCCGGGTTCGATTCCCGGTAGGGGCAAGTTGCCTAGTTTTCCGGGGTTTTCCTCAACACAATATGAGCAAGTGCTGGGTAACTTTCGGTGCTGGACCCCGGACTCATTTCACCGGCATTATCACCTTCATATCATTCAGACGCTAAGTAACTTAAAATGTTGATAAAGCGTCGTAAAATAACCTACTAAAATAATAGTACATTATGCAACGAGCCTATAATGGTAGTAATTAAGACGCGAGTATGTTTGTTTATGAAACGAGCGCAAGCGAGTTTCATAATTTTCATACGAGCGTCTTAATTACCATTATAGGCAAGTTTCATACGACTTTTTATACTCGACCATATTTCTAACTTGAAATTATTCATAAGTATTCATGTTATGGTTATCTAAGTGAAGAGCGGAACTGACCTGCTAAATTGTGAGATGTGCGCAGACGCGAAAGTATTGATTTTTTCCGAGGAACGAATGTCATTGACCTTGATGTAATCTAGAGAATAACATGAAGATTAGTCTTGATATAACCTGGAAATTAATTTAGAATTGAAAAACGAGGTGACAAATTGAATTTATTTGAATAATATTTACAATTAACGCTAATTATTATAGTAACAGAACATAACCTTCTGCGACAGTATTGGATTGCCAGCTTCCGTGCGTTTTCGCTAGTTATCTTTCGATTGCATATCCGAGAATAATCGATACTTGCGGTTTTATAATGCTACAATGGTGATTTCTCATTGGCTGAACAACTGAACTTTAATGAATAGGTGTACTTTAATGAGGTCCATTAAAGGGCTACTACCAGGTGTATAATTACTACATTTCGGCATGGTCGAGCATAAATAAAATAAAAGTGGCCAAATGAACTGAGCGAGTTTTGGGATTACACTTTCAATTACAACACCCAATTAAATAAAATAATTAAAATAATATAAAACACCTGCCTTAAAAAACCGATATTTACTTTTGAGACGGACATAATATAACCAGCGTAGAGATTTCTTTTAGAAAGTTTTAAAATACACTTTTGTTATATTTTTGGTTCAAAGCTAGAAGCTGTTTTTTAGCTATCGAACCAAAAACCGATAACATTACAGGGTCATTTCCATGAGTATCATTAATTGCAAATTCAAGTCCAGAATCAGAGAGAGATGCTACCAGTATACTGCGTTAGCAAAGTCGTATCTCGTAGTCACAATCTGAAGGTCATGAACTTGAAATCATATATGAATTATTTTTTATAACTTTAAATCATGAAACCAATTAATCAGTATTAAGAATTTGATACAATTTGTGTTAAAATGTTTTTGTGGATCTACGTTTTCTTTCATGAAAGTATAGGTCTACTATTTTAACCACTAAATAAAGTTAGATATTTTACGATAAAAATGTATAAATTCCGACACAATTGTGTGTTTTTTTTTTATTGTCAAAGATGGACTATGAGTCGGGTTCCCAACTATCCAGGATTCGACTGGAGTGACCAGGAATCGCGTCCTATGTCTGGGAGGAATTTTGTTTACTTCATCGGGACGCCAAAAATCCCAGAATTAGAATAACTTCCTATTGCAATACTTTTTGAGCATGGGTGATGTGCAACTTTTTTTAGTAAAGCTTTACGATGGGTGTGTCTTTCAAATTTGTATAATTTTGAAATTGTCAATTTCCTTTTCCTAAATGCCTGTTTTGTCGTTCAAAACTCCACCCGGACTGAGTGAACCATAAATATTTTTTTAGTTGGTTATTTAACGACGCTGTATCAACTACTAGGTTATTTAGCGTCGATGAGACTGGTGATAGTGAGATGGTATTTGGCGAGATGAGGCCGAGGATTCGCCATAGATTACCTGGCATTCACCTTATGGTTGGGGAAAACCTCGGATAAAACCCAACCAGGTAATCAGCCCAAACGGGGATCAAACCCGCTTCCGAGCGAACTATAAATCTTGGTTAATGGTCTTCAGTTATATAGAGATACTTGTATTCTAAAATTTTCACTAGATACCCTCAATGCAAGTGCAGTAGACAAAAAGAATGATGTATTTAATAAAAATGCTCCAGAATATGATTCCACACCTGTGGAGTAACGGTCAGCGCGTCTGGCCGCGAAACCAGGTGGCCCGGATTCGAATCCCGGTCGGGGCAAGTTCCCTGGTTGATGTTTTTTCCGGGGTTTTCTCTCAACCCAATACGAGCAAATGCTGGCTAACTTTCGGTGCTGGACCCCGGACTCATTTCACCGGCATTATCACCTTCATTTCATTCAGACGCTAAATAACCTAGATGTTGATACAGCGTCTTAAAATAACCCAATAAAATAAAAAAATATATATAAGGAACTTTTAATACTTGTCTCTTTTGTGTTTTATCAGTGACTCTTTTCAATGCTAAGGCCTAATTTGAAATGGTCCTTATTTTCATTTCACAGACACCATAAACAGTAAAGTGATAATCATTACTTACTTACTGGCTTTTAAGGAACCCGGAGGTTCATTGCCGCCCTCACATAAGCTCGCCATTGGTCCCTATCCTGAGCAAGATTAATCCATTCTCTGTCATCATATCCCACCCCCCCCTCTAATCCATTTTAATATTATCTTCCCATCTACGTCTCGGCCTCCCCAAAGGTCTTTTTCCCTCCGGCCTCCCAACTAACACTCTATATGCATTTCTGGATTCGCCCATACGTGCTACATGCCCTGCCCATCTCAAACGTCTGGATTTAATGTTCCAAGTACCAAATCTCAAAACCTTATTCCTTTGCTGTGGTCGTGCCCCAGAATCAGTCCCATTCCGAGGATTATTTGAAGGATTCGTAACAAGCTGTTTTTTACGGTGATGGGTTGTTAGCCCTTCGCCCAACCCCCAAGCTGGAGGACCACCCCTCATCGGCTGTCCGCGACTGCTTATTCAATATATTCGCAGCTACCCTCCATATCTGGAGGCCATCTCCTCGATCCGCAACCTGAGTAAGCGCCATGCCGTGGTGATAGGGACCCACAATACATGGAGTGATAATCATTTGAAATAAAAAATCCAGGTGAAAATAAATTTCAACGTGCCATATATTAAGTTCAAAGACTATGTTAAGGGTTCGCAGATATAAAGAGAGCCAAATAAGTTTAAAAATCTTTGCATACGATCCCTTAAGTCGTGTATACGCCTATATTATGATAATGATTCTTAAAAATTTGATAGAATATTCAATTGTTCATATACATCTCATTCGTTTTTTTGTTTTCTATCGTCGCCTGGCAACCTGGATTGCTGTTATTTCAGTTAGTTGTAGGATTAAAATACAGTTTATTTTGAGTATTTTTCTGAATTTAGTTACTAAACTAAATGTTCAAAATATGCTCCATTGTTGGCTAGATTGTAATACAGACTATTTCGGAACTCCTCTACATAGCATTGCCATGGTAACCAGACCACATATAAATAACGCACGACGATTATTTCATAAATAATACACCGGTTGGTAGAACTGTGAAGTGGATGACGCAACACCAATGAAAATTATGTCAGTTGCAATTGAAAGATTGCGGAAGCAGCACGTGTGTACGTTTCGTCCATAGCGTACCTTGTGTTCAGGTAACGAGAGCTAGAAAGGAGCCTACACGTGTCTCGGGTACTGTAACGATTGGAGATCAAAAATCGAATCTTTATGTGGCAAAATTTCACAGAAATCTATAGCCGAGGGGAGTTTGTGGTGAGCTTGCAATGGATCGTAGTAGTTTCTCGTTTGGCTACTCGTTTTCGTGTCAGCTTAGACGATGATACAAGACCAGGAAGGCCGAAAACATCAACACATGAACAAAGCGTGAAACTTGTGGTGGATCTTCTTCAAAAAAAAAAATCATAAAGCGACGTGTGAGGGACTTTCAGAAGCTACAGGAATTTCACCAAATTCGGTATTCCGTATTTTGACAAAAAATTTGAAGAAGAGAAACATTTCTGCGCGATGGGCCTCCCCACTGCTTGACTGCTGAACAGAAGCAAAAACGCCTGGACACTGCAAACTTTCTGACAGAACCATCACGAAAACGAGTGGTCCAACGAGAAACTGTATTGCGGTCCACTGTAAGTTCACCACATACTCCACTCAAAGCACTGTGGAAGTGTGCGCGTATATGTGAGTACAATATAACTAACCTCATTCTAGTGCCGAGGTCATGGAAAGCATGGGGCTCTACCTCCATGCCCTCCAAGTGTCTTCATGGCATGTGAGGGGACACCTTTACTTTGGAATTGAACGGGTTACATCAGCTGCTTGTCTATGCGGATGACGTGAATATGTTAGGAAAAAATCCACAAACGATTAGGGAAAACACGGAAATTTTACTTGAAGCAAGTAAAGAGATAGGTTTGGAAGTATATCCCGAAAAGACAAAGTATATGATTATGTCTCGTGACCAGAACATTGTACGAAATGGAAATATAAAAATTGGAGATTTATCCTTTGAAGGGGTGGAAAAATTCAAATACCTGGGAGCAACAGTAACAAATATAAATGACACTCGGGAGGAAATTAAACGCAGAATAAATATGGGAAATGCGTGTTATTATTCGATTGAGAAGCTTTTGTCATCTAGTCTGCTGTCAAAAAATCTGAAAGTTAGAATTTATAAAACAGTTATATTACCGGTTCTTCTGTATGGACTCTCACTTTGAGAGAGGAACATAGGTTAAGGGTGTTTGAGAATAAGGTGCTTAGGAAAATATTTGAGGCTAAGCGGGATGAAGTTACAGGAGAATGGAGAAACTTACGCAACACAGAACTGCACGCATTGTATTCTTCACCTGACATAATTAGGAACATTAAATCCAGACGTTTGAGATGGGCAGCGCATATAGCACGTATGGGCGAATCCAGAAATGCATATAGAGTGTTAGTTGGGAGGCCGGAGAGAAAAAGATCTTTGGGGAGGCCGGAGAGAAAAAGACCTTTGGGGAGGCCGAGACGTAGATGGGAAGATAATATTAAAATGGATTTGAGGGAGGTGGGATATGATGATAGAGACTGGATTAATCTCGCTCAGGATAGGGACCTATGGCGGGCTTATGTGAGGGCGGCAATGAGCCTCCGGGTTCCTTAAAAGCCAGTAAGTAAGTAAGTATAACTAATTTTATTTCTCTTTGTCTAGACATAAATAAGTTCACGAACTTTATCTACGAGTCCGCAAATAATACACTGTTATTCATAGGCAAATAAAATACGATAACACAATTTGTGTATGTAGCGTTCACTGCCCTGATCCAAATTCGCAGATTCTGCGCTGCTAACTGGCATGTTGCCAAGAAAACTACAGCACACAAAGACTTAACCCTCTTTCCTACCCAACGATTCTGCCTTGAGGTCTCCAGTCAGACTATGATAAGCATAAGTGAAGTTCATTTTGTGCCCGGGAGGTCATAGATAAACGCATCAGTGTATCTCTTCGATTAACAGTTTTGAGTTGCAAAGACTTCAAATTGCAACAATATTAGTTTTTGTTCTTCTTGATGCACAAACACTTTTAATATTAATCAAAGACGATGAAACGTTAGAACTTGTCAAACTGTGTTAGGCACTGTGTTAGTTATTGAAACTTAAGAAGGTACTACACCTTTGGGACCAGTTTCGATGTGATGTTCGCCATTCTCAAACAGCCTAGTGTGGTTTTACGCGTGGTTCCGGAGTCTTGCTGCTTCGTTTCGGTTTGGGTTGGGGATGTGTGAATATTAGTGGGAGTGTGTTTGTGACTAATAATAAATATTATGTCGTGCTGGGTGTGCGTTCTCAGATTCAGTTGAGTGTTTAAAGGCTCATTCACAATGAAAATTAAACATAACGTAAGCGTTAACTTAAGAATGTAAATGTTACAGTAAAATCAAGAAGTCATACCATCATTCACGATGGGAACATAAACATAACAGCAAACATACTTAGTAACCATGGAAACATAACAACGACGCCATTTCCTCATATTCTGCCGTATACTTCTGTTCTGTTTGCAAATCACGTAAGCATAAGCATGAAAGTTTAAAGTTTGCAAACTTCCATGTTAAAGTCTTACGGTAATGTTTAAGTCAATGCTTATGTGAATCATTGTGAATGATCCCATTTGGTAGCCTGGGCGCAAACTTGTGTTTATGTTACGGTTATGTTTAATTTTCATTGTGAATGGGCCTTAAGATAAGTTGTATTCGTGTTTCAGTGTGCTTATATACGTAGGATGAATTGTAAGTAATGTCATTAATTTCAGAGGGTTATTCTTTGAAATATTTCAAACAAAAATGTTTAATACCATACAATTTTGCTCATTTATGTTTCCTTTTCGAGATAAAAATGTTTACGCTGATAAAAAAATTAACGCTATACTGGAGAATTAGCACGGTCACTTTGAACCGTGCCGTTACGTTTACCACCAAATTTAAGTAAATACACAATGTCACCAACATAAGAACATGACGTTGGTGTGTGGCGTAGTTGGCGGGAGAAATTTTTTCTCTCTCTGTCTACCGCCTTCGTTCTGAACATTATTGAGAGATAGCACCACTGTTAGCGACAATGTGTATTTGCGTAAATATTGCGAGTAAATTAAGACGAGTGCCTTAGATGAGAGGCTCGGGACAGAAACAGTTTTGCTGTAGCGCATGCGCGGACCTCTCATGCAGTGGGAGCGTGATCCTTACTTGAATTTATTTTTGCGTGTACTTGCAGATTAAATGATTGAGATCCCTTCTTGCTCCGGTTACAGGCCTTCCATTTACGAAGTTATGTTATGTTAGGTTAGCTTAGATTAGCTTAGGTTAGGTTAGATTAGCTTTGGTTAGGTTAGATTAGCTTTGGTTAGGTTAGATTAGTTTTGGTTAGGTTAGCTTAGCTTAGCTTTGGTTAGGTTAGGTTAGCTTTGGTTAGGTTAGGTTAGCTTTGGTTAGGTTAGCTTGATTTGATTCGTCCATGTAGTAGTTAAAATTATATAATATGACAGTTTTTGATTCGTAATATTGTTAAAAAATAATAGGCCTATAATGAAAGCGGTGAATAATTTCATGGTCCTTAAATTTTTTTTCGTAAAAGGCTAGGTATTTTTCTATAGGCCAGAAATAAAACAGCAACGCCGTCATAATTACGTACTTTACGCTTTGGCGAACATTAACCGGAAATTTACTTTCCGTCATTTTAATTGTATTCCGTGAAACACACTTTTTTTCCTGTTAATTTCCTTGTGATAACCTAGTTTATTATCTTATTACATCTTCATTTTCTTTTAATGCATTCAAAAAACCGCCGTTGTACTACATAAAACCTTGAACTTGACTAATGGAGTGAATTATTTAAGAATATAGTCGCGAATTTGACTACCACCATTTCGATTATATTTTGTTTGATACGGCTCGGTACGGCCCGGTGACTAGTGGCCAGCGAGTAGAGTCGACTATCGATATTGGTCTGCCGTGCGTATTATCCAGTTGTTCCAAAATTAAAAAATTGTTAACCTCTCGATTTCTTGCAGTACTGTATAAGTTAAAAGCTTAGAAGTCAAAATGCTGAACCTAGAGAGGGAAAAACGTGTTGCGAAGTGTGTGAATCAAAACAAGACTTGAATTAGTAGCAGCCTACTATTGAAGACGCTCTCCAGTCAACAATCGACAAAGTATAAAACAAAATGCGAAACATATTAACATAATTATGTAAAATAAAATTCTTTAGGCCTACCTTCATTACTTCGTCCCACAGAATTTCCCTAAGTCTTCCTCATCCGTACTCGCCACTGAAATAAATAATATAATACCAGAACCTGAACTTACTTTTACTCTTCTTTCAAGCAAGCAAATATTCATTATTAATTTAATAACTGGTTGAGGAGGAAAGGTGAGCCTCAAAGCATAGCTGACCTATAGGGCGCAACATCTTAGAAGTAACTCCCTCCCCTTTCTCTCTCTCTCTCTGCACAGTAGGCCTAAGTTGTTTTTTTTTTATTATCAGGCAGCGAAATTTAGTGCCCGATAGGAGAGAGGATGGTGGTTTCAGGTTAACTGTGCTCTAGAGTCCCTCTACTGTGTACAATAAAAGGCGGCGTGGGTCGTGCCCCGTTTGATTACTGTGTCTTAGTTGTTCCTAAGACGGCATCACTCACCGCAGTTGTTTACAGTTTACCTGGTTTATGTTGCAGTCGACGAGTAACTTGCATCATGGGCTAGAGACAACAGTATTTCGCATGAATTTCGAGAGAAAAAAAAATCGTGATAAAAAGATTATATTTTGCGTTTTACTGCTAATTAGTTGTAAGACAATCGCAATAATTTCGTATAACTGGAAAGTAATTTTTACGTGAGAAAATAACCCTATATTACGTAAGATACGTCAAAATAAATTATAAAAAGGTTTCATAAATCAATTTCTTCTACATATTGAAATTAAACACAACTTTACAACGCTGAAAAAAAAAAAAACGTTATTTCTATTTGTAGAACGAAAGCATAGCAGAAGTCACAATATTATTTTCTTCCATTCTGCGCCTACAGTCATTAACAATTTTATTAAATTAAACTTTGAGAAAAACCTTTCTGCGTCAAAACATGCACAATGAACCTAGACACATCTCAACACAGCATATGTAAATTCAGGGTAATTCAACATGAGGTAGCTCCGATGATTTCGGAAGTGAAAATCGTTGAATTTTTATATAAGTTTTTTATTTATTTATTTTTTTTTAAGATTCCTAAACTTATCAAACCTAATCTGTCACAAATTCGTATATGCAAGACTATAAGCGGAGTACGAAGGGAACTACCTCAGAGCTAGTTTAGTCAAGGTTTCTACAGAAGACACCCCCCCCCCCCCAGTCTACGAATTTGCAGCTGGAAAAGTTGCTTCATTTAGTGCATAGGATTAATATTGCTAATATCTACCATGGAATCGCTTGGCATTCGCATTACAGATTAAAGATAAGAAATACTAACACGAGAGGGGGAGAAAAGAAACCAGGTAATTTGTCCGAAGTGGATTCGAATCCACGACGGAGTGCAATCTCAAAGAGTCGCGTTTGGCACTTCTAGAGCACGCCGGTGGCCTTATATAAAAGCCAAGGTTAATTCCGAGTACACGACTAAATCGTACACTTATACCCTTTTTCCTCTAATAGCGAAGTTCGTATTCTGTAATATTGTGAACAGTACGCTGCTGTATCCTGATATAATAATATGAATTGATATTCTAGGTTAGCTTACGCTGTGGCTAATTAACCATGTTTGAAAGCCATTTAGAAGTAAATGTGTTTGAAAATTAAATATAATAATTATTAATGTTTTTAATTAAACTCAAAACAATTGATACGAATAAAAATCAGCAGAAAACATGCCATAATAATTATTATGCGCTTAGTGTGTAACCCAACCTCGAGAACTCAGGCACATGTGAATAAAGATGTTACCGTAGTTACAAGCACAGTAAATTACCTAATGATATTCATTCAAAATTCAGTGTAATATAGCTATAGCAGACATTCTACATATATACTTTATATTACAGACAATGTTAATTCCAAGTAATCAGTTCCCGCCTTGCAAATCTAATTGTTATATGTTACAGTATATAGACTAAAACTATAAATAGCCGTACCTCAATATTGTTCTTGACTTTTAAGTGGTATCAAAAGTGCTACGAAATGGCGTTTCTGCACTAGTAATTTTTCCAACACAAAATATTCGTTTTCAAAAATCACATTCTTACACACGAAATCTCTAACCTCTACAATAACACTACCACCTTTCAAACACGACTCATTACGGAAATTCGCATAGGGCTAAAGTACGCTGCTTTGTTCTTCATTTTTTTCCATATGAATCAAGCTATCAAGCCTACGCATTTTGATGATTAAGGAAGCTTAGAAATTTATGCTGGATCGGAATATTATCATAGTCTAGTATATATAGCCACGACGTTCGGTACGTAGGGAATATGCATCCATAGATAGTTGCTAACCACTAGGATCGCTACTATCGCCTCATCACAATGAGAAATAGTACCAGCACAGTCTATTGTTCCTAGTACTCTCACAACTCAAGCTGCGTGACTGTATAGGCTATACTAGACTGTGATTATTATCCAGAATGATATCAAATTGCAATAAAGTACGCCCGCTAGGTTTAGATTAAGCATAATTATATAATAATAATTAGGCCTACTTTTTTAGTTATTTAACGATGCTGCATCAACGACTAGGTTATTTTGCGTCGTTTGGATTGGTGATGAAGAGATGAGTCCAAAGATTCGCCATAGATTACCTGACATTTGACTTACGGTAGGGAAAACATCGGAAAAATCCAACCAGGTAATCAGCCCAAGTGGGGATCGAACCCACGCACGAGCGCTACTCCAGATCAGCAGGCAAACACCTCAGTCGACTGAGCTACGCCAGTGGCTCTGATATTACTATAATAATAAACGTTAAGGATTTGCCTTTTTAATGGGAGGTGGTGAGGGGTGGGGAAGATGTGAGCTCGACTGTAGGAAATATTGGTACCAAAATATTAATATCTAAGCTACGGTGGTCTAGTGACTTCAGCGCTAGACTTGTAATCTTGTGGGCCCAATTTATAACTTATGTTGAGCAAGCCCGTGGTCCAGGTAACACAGGGGTTTTCTCTGGGAGCTCCAGTTCCTTTGTGGCATCTCAGATCTT